>NC_134483.1:209783025-209865525 GCF_040206685.1 Ascaphus truei | reverse complement strand
GTGTGTGCATGTGTGTCAGTGAGTGTGTGTATGTGTGTCAGTGAGTGTGTGTTTATGCATGTCAGTGAGTGTGTGTGTGTATGCATGTCAGTCAGTGTGTGTGTATGTGTGTCAGTCAGTGTGTGTGTGTGTGTGTGTATGTGTGTCAGTCTGTGTGTGTGTGTGTGTGTGTGTGTGTGTGTGTGTGTGTGTATGTGTGTCAGTCAGTGTGTGTGTGTATGTGTGTCAGTCAGTGTGTGTGTATGTGTGTCAGTCAGTGTGTGTGTATGTGTGTCAGTCAGTGTGTGTATGTGTGTCAGTCAGTGTGTGTATGCGTGTGAGTCAGTGTGTGTATGCGTGTGAGTCAGTGTGTGTATGCGTGTGAGTCAGTGTGTGTATGCGTGTCAGTCAGTGTGTGTATGCGTGTCAGTCAGTGTGTGTGTGCGTGTCAGTCAGTGTGTGTGTGTGTGTGTGTGTGTGTGTGTGTGTGTGTGTGTGTGTGTGTGTGTGTGTGTGTGTGTGTGTGTGTGTGTGTGTGTGTCAGTCAATGTGTATATGTGTGTCAGTGTGTCAGTCAGTGTGTGTATATGTGTGTGTCAGTCAATGTGTGTATGTGTGTGTCAGTCAATGTGTGTATGTGTGTACCAGTCGATGTGTGTATGTGTGTGTCAGTCAGTGTGTGTGTGTGTGTGTGTCAGTCAGTGTGTGTGTCAGTGAGTGTGTGTATGTGTGTCAGTGAGTGTTTGTGTGTATGTCAGTGTGTGTGTGTGTGTGTGTGTGTGTGTGTGTGTGTGTGTGTGTGTGTGTGTGTGTGTGTGTGTGTGTGTGTGTGTGTGTGTGTGTGTGTGTGTGTGTGTGTGTGTGTGTCCGTCAGTGTCAGTGTGTATGTGTGTGTCACTCAGTGTCAATGTGTATGTCTGTCAGTCAGTGTGTATGTGTGTCAGTCAGTGTGTGTATGTGTGTCAGTGTGTGTGTGTGTGTGTGTGTATGTGTGTCAGTGTGTGTGTGTATGTGTGTCAGTGTGTATGTGTGTCAGTGTGTGTGTGTGTGTGTGTGTGTGTATGTGGGTCAGTTTGTGTGTGTATGTGTGTCAGTGTGTGTGTGTGTATGTGTGTGTGTGTGTGTGTGTGTGTGTGTGTGTGTGTGTGTGTGTGGGTGGGTGGGTGGGTGGGTGTGTGTGTGTGTGTGTGTGTGTGTGTGTGTGTGTCAGTCAGTGTGTGTGTCAGTCAGTGTGTGTATGTGTGTCAGTGAGTGTTTGTGTGTATGTCTGTGTGTGTGTGTGTGTGTGTGTGTGTGTGTGTGTGTGTGTGTGTGTGTGTGTGTGTGTGTGTGTGTGTGTGTGTGTGTGTGTGTGTGTGTGTGTGTGTGTGTGTGTGTGTGTGTGTCAGTCACTCAGTGTCAATGTGTATGTCTGTCAGTCAGTGTGTATGTGTGTCAGTCAGTGTGTGTATGTGTGTCAGTGTGTGTGTGTGTGTGTGTGTGTGTGTGTGTGTGTGTGTGTGTGTGTGTGTGTGTGTGTGTGTGTGTGTGTGTGTGTGTGTGTGTGTGTGTGTGTGTGTGTGTCAGTGTGTATGTGTGTCAGTGTGTGTGTGTGTGTGTGTGTGTGTGTGTGTGTGTGTGTGTGTGTGTGTGTGTGTGTGTGTGTGTGTGTGTGTGTGTGTGTGTGTGTGTGTGTGTGTGTCAGTTTGTGAGTGTATGTGTGTCAGTCAGTGTGTGTGTATGTGTGTCAGTCAGTGTGTGTGTATGTGTGTCAGTCAGTGTGTGTGTGTATGTGTGTCAGTCAGTGTGTGTATGTGAGTGTGTGTGTGTGTGTGTGTGTGTGTGTGTGTGTGTGTGTGTGTGTGTGTGTGTGTGTGTGTGTGTGTGTGTGTGTGTGTCAGTGAGTGTATGTGTGTCAGTGAGTGTGTGCATGTGTGTCAGTGAGTGTGTGTATGTGTGTCAGTGAGTGTGTGTTTATGCATGTCAGTGAGTGTGTGTGTGTATGCATGTCAGTCAGTGTGTGTGTATGTGTGTCAGTCAGTGTGTGTGTGTGTGTGTGTATGTGTGTCAGTCTGTGTGTGTGTGTGTGTGTGTGTGTGTATGTGTGTCAGTCAGTGTGTGTGTGTATGTGTGTCAGTCAGTGTGTGTGTATGTGTGTCAGTCAGTGTGTGTATGTGTGTCAGTCAGTGTGTGTATGCGTGTGAGTCAGTGTGTGTATGCGTGTGAGTCAGTGTGTGTATGCGTGTGAGTCAGTGTGTGTATGCGTGTCAGTCAGTGTGTGTATGCGTGTCAGTCAGTGTGTGTGTGCGTGTCAGTCAGTGTGTGTGTGCGTGTCAGTCAGTGTGTGTGTGTGTGTGTGTGTGTGTGTGTGTGTGTGTGTGTGTGTGTGTGTGTGTGTGTGTGTGTGTGTGTGTGTGTGTGTGTGTGTGTGTGTGTGTGTGTGTGTGTGTGTGTGTGTGTGTGTGTGTGTGTGTGTGTCAGTCAATGTGTATATGTGTGTCAGTGTGTCAGTCAGTGTGTGTATATGTGTGTGTCAGTCAATGTGTGTATGTGTGTGTCAGTCAATGTGTGTATGTGTGTACCAGTCGATGTGTGTATGTGTGTGTCAGTCAGTGTGTGTGTGTGTGTGTGTCAGTCAGTGTGTGTGTCAGTGAGTGTGTGTATGTGTGTCAGTGAGTGTTTGTGTGTATGTCAGTGTGTGTGTGTGTGTGTGTGTGTGTGTGTGTGTGTGTGTGTGTGTGTGTGTGTGTGTGTGTGTGTGTGTGTGTGTGTGTGTGTGTGTGTGTGTGTGTGTGTGTGTGTGTCCGTCAGTGTCAGTGTGTATGTGTGTGTCACTCAGTGTCAATGTGTATGTCTGTCAGTCAGTGTGTATGTGTGTCAGTCAGTGTGTGTATGTGTGTCAGTGTGTGTGTGTGTGTGTGTGTGTATGTGTGTCAGTGTGTGTGTGTATGTGTGTCAGTGTGTATGTGTGTCAGTGTGTGTGTGTGTGTGTATGTGGGTCAGTTTGTGTGTGTATGTGTGTCAGTGTGTGTGTGTGTATGTGTGTCAGTCAGTGTGTGTGTGTGTGTATGTGTGTCAGTCAGTGTCTGTGTGTATGTGAGTCAGTGTGTGTGTATGTGAGTCAGTGTGTGTGTGTGTGTGTGTGTGTGTGTGTGTGTGTGTGTGTGTGTGTGTGTGTGTGTGTGTGTGTGTGTGTGTGTGTGTGTGTGTGTGTGTGTGTGTGTGTGTGTGTCAGTGAGTGTGTGTATGTGTGTCAGTGAGTGTGTGCATGTGTGTCAGTGAGTGTGTGTATGCATGTCAGTCAGTGTGTGTGTATGCATGTCAGTCAGTGTGTGTGTATGTGTGTCAGTCAGTGTGTGTGTGTGTATGTGTGTCAGTCAGTGTGTGTGTGTGTATGTGTGTCAGTCAGTGTGTGTGTGTATGTGTGTCAGTCAGTGTGTGTATGTGTGTCAGTCAGTGTGTGTGTATGTGTGTCAGTCAGTGTGTGTATGTGGTCATCCTTGGTCACTGTGTGTCTCGCATGCGAGCAGGGCCAGCCAGGTCCCTGGCACGGTCTTTAAAGTACTCCGGTAAGTCTCGTGTCTTATACCCCCCACGTTGAGGATTATCCTCTCGTTCTCGTCGATCTGACCCATCTCGCTGGAACAGACATGACTCGCATGGAGGGCAGGTAAGGGTAGATTGAGTCCTGAAGGATTGCAGACAGGGGGCCCGCGAACACCCACATCAGTGGAGGGCGGAATGGCGTCGTGTGGGGGGAACGGCGCCGCTTCCAGCCGCTTCTGCGCATGTGTGGTGTCCGTCACCGGCGGCATCACAACTGCGCATGCGCGGCATGGCAGCGGGAGGGGAACAGCGGGCGTTAGGAGCGGCGGCTATCACCGCCGCATAAGTCAGCAGTCGTGGGGGTGGAGGGAGGTTTGGGGTGCGTGCGGCGGCCATTAGGAGCGGCGCCGGCGTCTACCACCGCCGCCGCAGGGGACATGTGAGGGGAGCGGCGTCCATTACGTGAGATCACTTCCGTTTCACATTTCGTCCCCCATCTCTCAAGTTTTGTCCCATCAGGACTAGGTGCCACTAAAGAAGTTTCACTTCAAAGAAATTAAGTGGGGCGGGGCTAAGTGGCGAATAGATATTTTGGTTCGGCGAGTAGATGTTTGGGTGATTTGAAAACCACTGGTTATATATATGCTCCCCACCTCGGCCCCGCGGTTCAGTCCAGGTTGCAGTGAGCATCCGTGACACACAGAATATGAATATACTCAACACCAACAAAGTGGTCCCATCTCTGGTGGATGTCCACAAATAAAAAAGACAGGTTTGAAGGGGGCGTGAGATTTTTATGTTTATCAAAAGGGAGCATGGGTTAAAAAAAGGTTGAGAAACTCTGTTCTAGGGCTTTGAATTAAGTAGTATTCCCACAGGGGTTCTACAGAAGGAAGAATGTTTCAAAGTGATTCTCTAATGTGTATTTAAGGTAGACATACCTTTTTGACTGCTTTCCATATTTCCTTCTTTTCACCAGGATTTGACTATAGTTGTAAAAGAAAAATACAGGTTATATTTGAACTTTTCTATCCTTCTGATTTACTAAAGGAAGTCAACGGTCTATTTATTTCTGTTAATCATTGAAGTTGGCCTAATCTCTGCCTTCTAAATAGGATGGCCATCTCATAATGATGAAGATTCAGATGGTAACTCTTAACATAAAGTAATATGCAACTAAGATAACAGGGTTGATCAACTGGTGGCCCGTGGGGCAAACCCGTCCTGCAGAGCCTTGGACTCTCTACTACTGCTAATTTCATGTAATATACAGTAGATGCTCACACAGCTACAGTAAGTACACATTTTCACATTATTCACTTGTAAACGACTTTAGCTCATATTCCATGTGCTCCATTTAGAGGAACAATTTTATTAAACATTGTCAGAGAAACACACAGTAACTTTTCTCAACCAACATAGAACATTTCTAACTGGCACTGAAAAAAAACCTCTAAAATCACTTCAAAAACACGAAATAAGGAACATAGGATTAACTATAGTTATTTAGTGACAGAACAAAGAAGGGTCTTCTAAATCAAAGTAACTATTGCTAAACAACCAGGGAAAATAGGGGAGAGGGAGGGGAAAAGGGAAGGGAGCCCTCGCTACTGCCTAGACTCAGGTGCTACAATCAGGGGAAATAAATGAACTAATAAACTAAAGAAAAGAACCCCTATGCTGAGAACACTCAAAACGGCTGGTGAACTGATATTACTAAACCAGGGGCCTGATAATAAAGGTAAGTATGTTAAACTAATTGTAATGATGAATACATTAAAATAATTTTTTTATTAGGAGGAATCCTCAATTAAAATATAGATATGTGCAGTGTTTGACAAACCTATACATTTGCTCGCCCCGGGCGAGTGGATTTAACCCCCGAGCGAGTAAATATTGGCCCAAGCAGCACACGTTTGGTACTAGGTGGCGAGTAGATTTTTTTGTGTGGCGAGTAGATTTTTTGGTGATTTGTCAACCACTGGATATGTGGATCGACCTCTATGTGAGGTGTACCTGAACAATAGAGCGAAATGATAAAAAGGAGGCAGGGGTATAGGATGATTGACCGTACTGGAAGCAATAGGTTCTCTTAGTAACACCACTTACAATCTCCTACGTTTGGAGCTGCACGGTATACAGACTCCATGTGTCTGTATACTTAGGAGGGGGGATTTAATGCGCAATATGTGCCAAAGGATTTATGACCAGTTACTGATTTAGCGGCAGCACAGTGTTAGTCGTGACATTCAGAGACATAGCACCAGACGCTCCTAGTCTGCTACTTTGTCCAGTCACGCAGTGTGTATGCTTTCTCTACCCTCACTGCCTTTTAAACTGTGACACAACGGGTTTATTACCCTTTCTGGAGATATCATATGTAACTTGGAAGCAGATTGTTCCTATTGAGTGTACTCAATACAAAGTATACAGTAAGATGTTTTACTATTAGGATCTACTATGGTTTTCTGGGCACAAGACGTTGTCATTTGAGAAACCTTGCCAGACATTACTAGTCTACCAATCTGTCTGACTCGCAGCTCTGGAATTACCTTATATCCAGTACATTATATATATTGCTTACTATCTGTCTAGCTGATTTGCACATTATGATAGGCAGGACACACGTCTTTGGGACACCTATTAGGACGTAGTTAACTATACTTACCTGCCCTAATATTGCGGTATCACGTCCTATGCAGTAAAATAGGTCCCCTATATGCCAATTGGGACATCCTGACAGACGTGTGTAGTCTGCCTTTTTGTCCAGACATAAAACATATTGATATAATTTATCTGCCTATGTGGGTTATGACGTTCTTATAGAAGCATCCAAGCTTCCGTTTACTATTTATCCACACCAATGGACATATAGCCTGTGTCCATCCATAGATATTTCCAAGAGCTGGGTGTGATATATTGTGGGCATACTAATCTGTTTCAGCTGAGCCTTTGGCCAGCCACACTATTATATAACAGATTTCAATGTATTTGTGGCTCACATATATTCACCAGTGAGTTGTGTCACCTATTTACCATTAAATGGTAGGTGGTGTTACTAAGATAACCCATTGCTTCCAGTACGGTCAATCATCCTATACCCCTGCCTCCTTTTTATCATTTCGCCCTATTGTTCAGGTACACCTCACATAGAGGTCGATCCACATATCTATATTTTAATTGAGGATTCCTCCTAATAAAGTTTATTTTAATGTATTCATCATTACAATTAGTTTAACATACTTACCTTTATTATCAGGCCCCTGGTTTAGTAATATCAGTTCACCAGCCGTTTTGAGTGCTCTCAGCATAGGGGTTCTTTTCTTTAGTTTATTAACTATTGCTAAAGAAAGAAAGTGTTCTAATGTTGATGATTAAGTAAGAATATTTTGGCTGACAGGGAGAGAAACGGGTATTGATAAAATGTATAAAGCATGCATTTGGATTTATAGATTTCAGAATCATTTAACACCATGTAAAGAACAACCAAGCTAAAGATTCTCTACTTTATAACTAAATTATATATGCATGAATCATATAACTGACTGAAATGATGCTAAAATGTTAAAGATGTTTTCTATTGTCTCTGAATAAATTGAGAAAAGAACTGGACTGTGGACTATTTGATATATATTGAAAGGTGGGACACTTATTTGCACCCATCTAATAAGCAAATGTTCACCCGTGGCAGAAGGTATCTCATGGCAAAGACTGCTTATTAGATATGCTTCTCCATCCCAGAAAATAGTAAAGTGCTTTGTACATGTACTGTATGAGCACTCAAAATAAAAACAGCAGTAATAGCTATAACTCTATAGTCACTGTTGAAATGCTGTAAAAAAAAAGTCTATGACTGGTTACAATAATTGCATATTAACTCATGGTTGGAATCAGCTGTAGTGTTGGTCTATAAATAGCTGAATAAAAAATAAATCAGTAAAATAACAAAGTAGTATATATTGATTGTCAGACTGCAGAGCTTAATATTCAGCACTTTCAAAACCCCATATGGCTATAAATGGAATGCAGCTGAAACAGGCTGCTATGGAAGCAGAAGCAAGCAGTGAAGCAGCGTGCTCACTGTACTTACTGGGATGTGTCCAGAGTGGGTTAAAGTGTGCCATATAACCCATAATGTTCATTTTATATTGGGAAAGTGTGAGTGCATTTCCTTTCCCCCGTGTTAATGTGTTTTATTTAGTAGTAAACGATATCACGCTCTGTATATGTTATTTATTTCCAACACAGAGTGGTGCATTAAGAAAATCACCATAGATACATGCAGACCACTGAAGAACTATTTGTGAGTGCAATTACTAGAGCACAAAAATTTGATTCAATACTTTTTTATCACCTATTTATTCATATTATTGTAGGGTGATATATACTTTATTAATTACACCTCAGACTACTTTGCGCTAATACTATTCTTGCAGGGAGGAACCACTGCCTGGCCGACACCTAACAGCTCTAGTTATTGTAAACAGGCTTGCCCCTGTTACTCAGCTGGTGGAGGGGCTTGTTGAGTTGGGCCTCAGTGATGTCAGCAACAGCTGTAACTGCTGGTTGTTGACTGCTTGCCTTGAGAATTCCGCACTTAAACCTAACCCCACGCCGCGAGTTTCCAGCAGCCAGACTAATGGCCCATCGAATTAACAAAGTGGGGGTCCCTGCATTTGAATGGGACTCAAGATGTGTGAATCCTACCAGGCTGCGAGTCCCATTCAAATGCAGTGACCCTGCTATGTTAATCTGATGGGCCATTACAGCCTGCTCTGGACCATCTTACGAGTTACTGCGAGATGGTCACAGATTTTCCTTGGCAAGCAGTTGCATCTGTACCCATACCTGGGGTATGTAGTAGTGAAATTAGAATTTCAAAAGAAGGTCACGGGAGTGTCTGGACCCCTTGCATTAAAATGTCCGGATGTCCAAAGTAAGGACGCAACTGGGCCATAATTGGGACGAACTAGCAGAATGGTGCCAGATGGTAGGTGGAAACAATTATGATCGGCCCTGACCATTCATCCACTGTCTGGAAGCCCACCAATGAGTAGAGAGGAGAGCCGGGGCCCTGAATGAAAGACCAATGGCCAATGGACAGGGCCTCGGCCAGTGGGAGTGCCCCCTAACAGTATACCAAAAATAGAAGGAAAGGTGACTCTCCCCAGACAAATAGAAGGCTCCACAATTATGATAGATAGTCCCCCTAACGGAGGATACCCAGGAGGGATATTGGTGAAGAGTGGAGTACTCTCTGTAACTACAAAGAAGATGGAATGGGCAATGGTCAAAGTAAGGAACAAATCTGCCCATGACGTACTGGTGAGGAGAGGCATCGTAGTGGCCAGTCTGTATATTGCCGAAGAAATGGGTCACACAAAACAAAAGAAAACTAGCCTAGGTAAACTGACCCCAGATATGTTTGACTTTGTAGAAAGTACTGCCCCTGTGCAATGGAAGGGGCAGTTGAGGGAGAAGATGTCCCGAAGGCCTGAAGTGTTCTCCAACCATGACTGGGATGTGGAACATGCCAAGGTAGTGGATGTCACTCCCGGTATGCCCGCAGACCTGGCTAGACCCCAGTACTGAGGTGGGAACTGTATGATACCACACACCCACAGCAGTGGAAGCGAGCCCGGAGCGTGGTATGGCGTGGCTGGGCTTGTAGGAAGAGTTGTTAGATTATACTTGCAACGCTTGGGGATGTCCGTAAGAATGGTCATGTCCGTGTGCCAATGTTCAGGAGTCCAGAGGTTAGAATCGTCAGAGTATAAGCAAGGTCCTAGGAAGCCAGATGTAAGCAAAGTAGTATGCGTAGCAGGGTTCAAAGGGATACCAGAGAGCAGAGTAGTCCAGGACAAGCAGGGGTCAAAGCCAGGGAAATCCAAGATAACACAGGAGCAGGAAACAACAGGAACACAGAAGGAGCACAGCATAGGTCAGGTACACACAGGGAAACAGGAACTATGCAGAGCGAGGAAGAAGTGGACAGACAGGGGTTATAAAGGAGGGCATACCAATAGGAGAGAGGGGAGGAGTAGAGAGAGAAGTGGGAGACGACAGGGATAGGACAGGGAGAGAAGAGGAGGAGACAGAAGGGACAGTCAGGGGAATGGCCTGGAGGGCTTGGGAGGTGGAGACATGGGGAACAGGATAAGAAGAGCATGTGCGCATGCTCTCTGTAAGCTAAGGATGCACGCGCACAGGTTGCAACACAGAGAAGGACGACACGGAGCAAGGGAAGGACGCAGGAGGAGCACGAAGCCCAGAGAAGGGGAACGCGCGCGTGTCCTGCAACCGCGAGACAGCGTACAGAGGCAGAGAGGAGGGAGCAGATGGGTCAGGGGGACCAGCGGAGGAGCGTGTGCGCATGCCCTTCGTGGACTGAGGGAGCGCACGCACCGGATGCATCACCAGGCGTGCGGAACGCTGCGCCGCAGGCACCACGCAGGGAGGAGGCAACAGTACGGACGCCACCACAGGGGAAGGTAATGCGGGCACCGCAGGAGAGAGGGAGCGGGGAGGATCATAGGAGGGACTCAGGGACCGCGTGGGTATGCGAGACCTGCGGGGAACGCGCTGCGGCAAGGGAAGAGAGGTGGAAGGCAAAGGAGAGGAGTGGGAAGGAGTAGAAGGGGTAACAGGAGATGGGAGAGAGGGACAATGAGGGGAAGGAATCTCCTGAGTCGTCACAGTAACCCCCCCTTGAGGATCAATCTCCGAGTGATCCAACCACAGCTTGAGGGGAAATTTCTGATGAAATAGAGAAAGTAGCCTTGGGGCGTGGATGTGATGTGCAGGTACCCAGGAACGTTCCTCAGGCCCGTAGCCCTTCCAGTGTACCAAAAATGGCAGACTATTTTTAGACAGACGAGAGTCGATGAGAGACTGTATTTCGTACTCCTGTTGGCCCAGGGTGGACACTGGATTGGGTCTCCGAGAGGGGTCCGGGAAGTGGGGACTGGGAATGAATTCTTTAAGGAGGGAAACATGGAACACGGGTGGAACCTTCATTGTGGGAGGAAGATCGAGACGATAGGCTACTGGATTAACCTTCTCTAAGATTTTGAATGGTCCCAAGAATCTAGGGGACAGTTTGGGTGAAGGGGTTTTGAGCCTAATATTTTTGGAAGACAGCTACACCAGATCACCAGGTTTGAAGGAAGGACCCCTTTGATGGTGGCGATCTGCCTTGGTTTTTTGTTTGGCAACCGCAGACTTTAAAGACTTGAGGATTTTTTTCCAGGATTCTTGTAAGTTGGTGATATGAGAGTCGGCTGCAGGAACACCAGAAGGAGAAGGTGAGAGAGGGAGACTACTGGGGTGGAAGCCACAGTTGATAAAGAAAGGAGACTCCTGAGTAGACTCATTCCTCAAGGAATTTTTGGCAAATTCGGCCCATGTAAAAGATCCACCCAGTTATCTTGTGAGTCCGAAATGAAGCATCTTAGATACTGTTCAAGAGTTTGGCTCATCCTTTCAGTTTGACCGTTGGTTTGTGGATGTCCAGAGGAAAACAAGAGAGAGATACCCAATCTTTGAGAGAATGCCCGCTAGAATTTTGAGATGAACTGAGATCCACGATCCGAGACAATAGAAATGGGGACGACATGAAGATCTCTTTGGAGAAGACGTCTGCCAAGGTGGCAGAGTTGGAAAGACCCTTGAGGGGAACAAAGTGTGCCTGCTTCGAAAACCTGTCAACCACGACCAAAATAGTGTTCATCCCTTTGGAAACAGGCAGCTCAACAATAAAGTCCATCGAAATGTGTTTCCAGGATTGTTCAGGGATGGGAAGTGGTAGAAGAAGTCCAGAATGTTTATGATGGAGAGTTTAACTCTGGGCACATACAAGACAGGCAGAGGTAAATTCGAGAATGTCTTGATTCATCTTAGGCCACCAAAAAGTCAGTTTAATGAGATCTGCCGTCCTTTTGAAGTCTGGATGACCAACTGCTCTAGAGGAATGACCCCAAAGTAACACTTTATGGCGGAAACGTGGAGCAGCGTAGAGACGTCCTTCTGGTACCCTGAACCTGCTGGGAATATGCGCTTGTGCCTTGTTGATCTCATCCAACACATCGAAGTTGTTAGCAGAAATTATGCAGAAAAGGTTCCGAAATTTCTTTAGCTTCAGTCTCAGAGGCAAACTGACGAGAAAGGACATCCGCTTTAACATTTTTGGTCCCAGGAATATACGAGATGGTGTAGTTGAAGCAGGAGAAGAAGAGTGACCGGCGAGCTTGGCGGGAACCTAGGCGACGAGCCCCCTCAATGAACGCTTCCACCTTTACGACAAGGTTGGGACCCTCCAATGTGGCCGGTAGCATAAACTTCTTTGGGAGAGCTTCGGAAGGAGAGGGATTAGGAGAGACACTACCCAGTAGAAGCCCCTCTACCTTTACTGGGTGTGCCCGTTTCCCGGCTTCAAGGGACAATTCTGGAGACGATGTTTCCGAGGAAGCACAATAGAAACACAGCCTGTTCTGGCGCCGCCTCGCTCTCTCAGTTGCCTGGAGTTGTTGACTGCCGACCTGCATAGGTTCCGGTGCCTCCAGGGCCAGGAGAGGAGTCGTGGGCGACCTGTGAGAAACAACAGAGGGAGAAGAACGGGAACAGTGTCTCTCGTGACGTCACTCCTGCATACGCTGATCCAACGCGTACGCTCAGGGTGATGAGTTCCTCCAGGGACGTAGGCCGGGCATGAGTAGCCAGATCGTCTTTCAACGTATCTGAGAGTCCGTGCCAGTACGCAGCGGTGAGGGCCTCATCATTCCATTGTACTTCGGCGGCCAACGTACGAAACAAGATGGCGTATTTGGCAGCTGATCTTCGGCCCTGAGAAATATGAAACAGGGAGAAGGCGGCTGTCTCGCGCCATGCGGGGTTATCAAACACAAGTTGAAATTCACGTCTGAATAAAGGATAATCTTGCGTTATTTCGCATTTACGCTCCCATAGGGGAGAAGCTCAGGAGAGCGTCTCCGGTGAGCAGAGCGTATATATAAGCAATTTTAGCACGGCCAGTAGGAAACAGGGAGGGAGACATTTCAAACTGCACCTCACATTGGTTTAAAAAACCGCGGCAGGTGCGGGGGTCCCCATCGTAGTGAATCGGAGAGGGGATCCGTGGACCAGGGCTGGCGTAGGTAGTAGCCATTGATGGCGCAGAAGCCGTGGAACCCTCCTGATGGGAGAAGGTGGCCAATTGCTGGGAGACAGTGGACAGCTGATCGCTAACAAAGTGTAAGGCCTCTATGGTAATACTTGTACCCACCTCAGTGGGGTCTGCGTTTGTTGGGCTCTGCATAATGTCACGCCTGTATGCCCGCAGACCTGGCTAGACTCCAGTACTGAAGTGGGAACGGTATGATACCACACACCCACAGCCGTGGGAGCGAGCCTGGACTGTGGTATGGCGTTGCTGGGCCTGTAGGAAGAATTGTTAGATTATACTTGCAATGCTTGGGGATGTCTGTAAGAATGGTCGTGTCCGTGTGCCAATGTTCAGGAGTCCAGAGGTTAGAATCGTCAGAGTATAAGCAAGGTCCTTGGAAGCCAGAGGTAAGCGAAGTAGTATGCGTAGCAGGGTTCAAAGGGATACCAGAGAGCAGAGTAGTCCAGGACAAGCAGGGGTCAAAGCCAGGGAAATCCAAGATAACACAGGAGCAGGAAACAACAGGAACACAGAGGGAGCACAGCATAGGTCAGGTACACACAGGGAAACAGGAACTATGCAGAGCGAGGAAGAAGTGGACAGACAGGGGTTATAAAGGAGGGCATACCAATAGGAGAGAGGGGAGGAGTAGAGAGAGAAGTGGGAGATGACAGGGATAGGACAGGGAGAGAAGAGGAGGAAACAGAAGGGACAGTCAGGGGAATGGCCTGGAGGGCTTGGGAGGCGGAGACATGGGGAACAGGATAAGAAGAGCCTGTGCGTGCGCTCTCTGTAAGCTGGGGATGCACGCGCACAGGTTGCAACACAGAGAGGGACCGCACGGAGCAAGGGAAGGACGCAGGAGGAGCACGAAGCCCAGAGAAGGGGAACGCGCGCGTGACCTGCGACCGCGAGACGGCATGCAGAGGCAGAGAGGAGGGAGCAGATGGGTCAGGGGGACCAGCGGAGGAGCGTGTGCGTGTGCCCTTCGTGGGGTGAGGGAGCACACACACCGGACGCGGGCACCATGCAGGGAGGAGGCAACGGGACGGACGCCACCACAGGGGAAGGTAATGTGGGCACCGCGGGAGAGAGGGAGCGGGGAGGATCATAGGAGGGACTCAGGGACCGCGTGGGTATGCGAGACCTGCTGGGAACGCGCTGTGGCCAGGGGAGAGATGTGGAAGGCAAAGGAGAGGAGTGGGAAGGAGTAGAAGGGGTAACAGGAGATGGGAGAGAGGGACAAGGAGGGGAAGGAATCTCCTGAGTCGTCACAGTGGAGCACTGGATACACTTCCGTGATACCCATCCCTTTAGAGAGGTTGTGGAGTTTAGCCAAAGCTGATGTGGAAGACATTAGATGACACTTACAGGAATTGATGTGAGCAGGTATAATATCATAATCCAGAAGCCTGTATGCTACTGTGATACTGGTGGCTCAGAAAAATAGTGGTTCTGTGTACGAGACAAATGCAGAATTATAACCAGGGAGACAGATTTGGGGGAAATAAACATTGGCTTTATTTAGCCCATAGCTTCAAAACAACAGAGCTTTAAGGCCGCATCTAAAATTTAAAAAAACAGCCTATCCCCTTGTAAGGGCTAACTCATACTTCCCAGTCCCTATCTGCAGGGCTGGTAGAATAGGTCTCTTACCAACCTCTGACCAAAAGTCCCAAGAAGTACCTGTTATCAGGGGATCTGTACATTAGTCCTGGTCTGGATTAGAATGCATGGGGTGCACCCTTTAGCGGGCTCCAGTGACCTCAGTGTCATCGAATTGAGGGTTTAGTTCCCTGGGATCTCTCTTGGTCAGCACACACCTGTGCTAGAAAGATCTATGCAGTTTGTGCAGCACACTTTTAAACCATTCTGATGAGCCAGGTGAAGACTGGCTAATTGACTCTAGCTAGAATTGACCAGTTTTCTGCTCGACTCAACAGCTACAGACAGGCTTTATGTGTGCTGCCTTTTCAAACCGGGTAAAGGCTCTGCACATGCTGTAAGGATGTGTATTAACTACCACACCCTGAACAAGTGGAGCACAATGACCAGTACCCAATGATATTCATAGAGGATGCACTGGACTACCTTACAGAGAGCAAGTGTTTCTCTGGTTCTCGACCTGCACAGTGGTTATAATCAGATCATCATGTGTGATGAGGACAAGGAAAAGACAGTCTTCATATGCTCTCTGGGGATCTATCAATTCAAACATATGCCCCAAGGAGACTCACGAGCTCCTGCCACATTCCAGAGATTGATGGAGTGAGTGGTGGGGGATGAACCAACTGGAAATGCTAATATACATAGATGACCTCATAGTTTTTGAAAAGACATTAGAAGAGCATGAGACTCGTCTAATGAAAGTGCTGGACAGGTATAGCGAGGGCGGGATGAAGCTCTCATTGGACAAATGTCAATTGTGCTGAACTTTCGTTATATATGTTGGGCATATCATATCTGAAAAGGAAGTGGCCACTTATCCATCCAAACTGGAGGCCATCGCATCTTATCCACAGCCCAGGCAGTTAACTGTGCTAATATCGTTCTTGGGGTAATACCAGTGATTTGTGGACAAATTCTAGTCCATAGTACAGTCACTGACCCAACTAAATAAAGGTTATCCCCATGCTCGAGGATGCAGTTTGACAGCAGTGCCAGCAGTCAGGACTATTTTAAAACGAATGAGCCATTCAGAGACAGGTGGACCCCCAAGTGTGAGGAGGCATTCAAAACTATGAAGTCCCGCCTCACAAATGCACCAGTACTGGCATTTGTTAACCCACAGAAGCCCTACATCTTACATGTAGATGCCAGCCTTGAAAGAATGGGAGCTGTACTGTATCAGGAACATTTGGGCAAACTTTGACTAACCTGTTGCATTTGTGAGTCGGGGGCTCACCCCTTTGGAGAAGAATTACCCAGTACACAAACTCGAGTTTCTGGCCTTAAAGTGGGCAGTAGTAGACAAACTAGCATGACTGCCCATATTTATTTATAAAATGTCTTACCAGGAAGTAACACATTGAGAGTTACCTCTCGTTTTCAAGTATGTCCTGGGCATAGAGTTAAGATGACAAATAATACATGGTTACAATACATAGTTATATAAGTGAACAGGGTATACATTATATACAAGACATTGCATGCACAGTTAGAGATAATATATATTATAGGCGTATGTAACAGTTACAGACCAGATTAAAATGTGAGACAGCTTTAGTTTTGAAAGAATTTAGACTGGTGGTGGCTGTTAGAGTCTCCGGTAGATTGTTCCAGTTTTGGGGTGCACGGTAAGAGAAGGAGGCCAGATATTTTCCTGAACCTTGGGACCATGAACAGTCTTTTGGAGTCAGATCTCAGATGATAAGTGCTGCATGTGGTAGGGTTGAGGAGCTTGTTCAGGTAGACGGGTAGCTTGCCCAGAAAGTATTTGAAGACAAGAAAGGAGAGATGAAATTTGCGCCTAGACTCAAGTGATGACTAATCTAGTTCTTTGAGCATTTTGCAGTGATATGTGTGTTGTAGTTGCATTGGAAAACAAAACGGCATATTGAGTTGTAGAGGGTATCAAGTTTGCTAAGATGGGTTTGGGGTGCAGAGCTGGATACTATGTCCCCATAGTCGATAAATGGCATTAGCATCTGCTGTGCGATACGCTTTCTGACCAGCAAACTTAGGGAGGATTTATTCCTTTAAAGTACACCTAGTTTGGCATATGTTTTGGATGTCAGGGTATCAATGTGCATCCCAAATGTTAAATGGGAGTAAAACTAGTAACAGGAGTTAGGGTGGTGTTAGCGTTGGTTCTGATCTGGAGCTATGTCATTGGAAGCTTTCCAAATTTAGCCTTGGTCCCAAATACCATTGTTACAGCCTTGTCAGTGTTTAAAAACAGTTTATTTTGGGAAATCCAATTTTCACGTCTCAAAAAGTCAGATTGAAGCATGTGTTCATGGTCGGAAAGGCTAGGGCTGTGTGCATATAAGATTGTGTCATCTGCATACAGTACATGTGTATTGAAGCTCCCTTACAAGCTATAAAAAGATCATTGATGAACACTGAGAAGAGTAGGGGCCCCAGAACAGCAGTATCAAAAGCCTTTGCAAAATCTAGGAATATTGCACCAGTGAGTTGTCCCAGTTCCACCCCACACTGGATTTCATTACAAACTTTTAGCAGGGTAGTTACCGTGAAGTGTTTGGGGCGAAAGCCAGATTGGAATTGGCTAGTGAGGTTTGTCTTCGTATAGTAATCGCTTAATTGGGAGTGAACACATTTTTCCATGACTTTGGATAGTATTGGGAGAAGAGAGATTGGCCTGTAGTTTGAGACAGTGTTTTTGTCCCCACTTTTGTTGGGACAACTCTGGCAGTTTTCCAGGTTTTAGGCATATGGCCTGCAGACAGAATAGAGTTGACTATGGAAGCAATTGGTTTGGCAATGGCTGGAGCACCAAGTCTTAGGAACTTAGATTCCAGGAAGTCAGGTCCACATTGGCTGCTTAGTTTTAATTTGAGAAGCGCGATTGCGTAATCTCCTCTTTGGATACTGGGACAAATTGAAAATTGTGGGCAGTGTTGGATGAGGGTGGGGCTATAGGGGTACTCATAAAATGAAGTTCATGTTTGTGGTTTGGATTGCGTTTGGCTAATAAAGTTGTAGCACACACACCACAAGGTAATCATTGAATGCATTTGCAATGTCAGTGGGATTTGTCAGAGTAATATGCCCCTTAGTGATATTACTTGGTTGTTGATGGCTAGAAGGCTGGAATATATTGTTGATAACCTTCCAGAATTTAGCTGGGTTTGATGCATTCTGGTGAAGATTGTCAGAGTAATATTGTGCTTTTGCATGTCTTGTTTGCCTTGTACACATATTCCGCATGATCTGTAGTGATTAAGATCCTTGGTAGTGCCAGTTACTTTGTAGTTTTTCCACAAGACATCCCTGAAATGGTAGAGTGCTATAAGGTCAGCTATAACCCACGGAAGGTGGGCCCCCTGTACTCTTATTCTGAGTAGTGGAGCATGGATATCACAGAGTTTTAAGAACTCGGATTGAAAATAGTCGAGCGCAGAATCAGGGTTTGGAATAAAGTCGATTCTGTAGCAAGGGCAGTTGGTAAACTCAGCCAGAAACTGTTGTGGGTTAAAGTTTCTAAATGTTCTAGTGAGGTGAACTTTAGGGCTTGATTGGGGTGGTTTAATTTTCCTTACACAGTACACTATTGCATGGTCACTGAAAATGTCAGGAAGGATGCCAGAGGATTGGATTCTGATGGGATTTGAGGAGAGAATCCAGTCTAGTAAGGAATGGTTGTGAGATTTCAGGTATGTCCGTGTGGGTTGGGAAATGAGTTGTGTTTGTTTAAGTGACTTCAGTTGTATCTGGATTTTGTGGTTTTTAGGGTCGAGCCAATTGTAGTTGAAATCCCCAAGAACTAGCAGCTCACTCTTCCCAATCAGAGAGTAAATGGAGCCAAGAAACTAGGTGATACTGTATCAGTCAGGGACTGTAGAGGGGCTTTAGGGGATGGTAGATGCCAGCAACCAAGACAGGCTTAGAAAGGGGGAGGCAGATTTTGCCAACTACTATTTCAAAAGAAGGTGGGCTTGGGGGCAATTTAACAGTGTAAATTGTAAGGTGTCTGCAATATAAAATAACATCCCTCCTCCTCTCTTTGACCTATCTCTCCTAGAAATGGAGAATCCCTGAATGGCGATATTTGCATTGAGGATTTTAGGAGTTACCCATGTTTCTGTGAGAACGATGGCTTTGGGTTTATGCATAAGGCACCATGCCCTTAGTTAATTCAGTTTGGGCAGCAGGCTCCTGATATTTATATGGGCAAAAGATAGACCTTTTTGGAATTTGAAGGTGGAATTCTCAGGGGTATGGGACAGAGTTGAAAAGGGAGGGCCTGGGTTAAGTTCAATATCACCTGCTAAAGAGTTTGCAGAAGGAGTTGGTTGAGGGGTCAGGAAGAGCAGTTGTGTGCAGTCTGTTGGAAGAGGCTGCAGTAAATAAGGTATACAGGGGGGGGGGGTTAAAAGTACAGGCGGACAAGCATGGGATCATATTGTGGACAGATAAGCTCACCGTTTGCTGTCTTGTGTAGAAGAGTTTGCAGAAGATGCAGTCCCCAGTTCACCTCTAGTCAAACTATAGCCTAACTATATATTCTCACTTAAAGATGATCACTTATAGTCTAACTATATATTCTCACTTAAAGATGATCACTTTAAGATGCAACACTCTTAAGATGCTAAAGCCTAGCTAATGCTTTCCCTTAGATTGGAATCAGGTTTATACATCGAAACAGTCACATGACCCTCCCCCAATAAATCGGCCTTTTACAGGCTGGACAATTAACATCAAACAATTAACAAAACAACTTTTGCTATTCTAAACATACAATAATCAATAATAAAGGCAGGGTGGGGTATTTCTTTTAAAACAGGGGGTTGTAGATCAAACAGTGGGTTAAAACATACCTGTGAAGAGACAATGCAATTAGTTCCATGTCACATCAGCTGAGGTTATAGATCTTGCATGAAGAACAATAAATATATATACCATAGTCTAACTACAGTATATATTCTCACTTAAAGATGATCACTTTAAGATGCAACACTCTTACGATGCTAATGCTTTAACCCAAGCTAATGCTTTCCCTTTGAGTGGAATCAGGTACATATGGAGCAATGTTTGTGGTGCACATTGATAACCCCCTCATGTATAGTCGCTTTTCTGTTAAGCTGGACATCACTGGCCACAGGTTGCATTGCCCACATAAAATTGGTCACAGCTGCATTGCCCACATACAATTTCAGTCTGAAATAGAGTTCAAGAAAGCAGAATATTGACGCTGATGCATTGTCATGGATCCACTGGGATACTCGGGAACCAGATAATCAGTGGGAGAAGATTACAGTCACCAGGGAACAGGATTTGAGGGAAGCACAGTGGCGTGACCCAGGCATAGGGAAAGTGTGGTCCACCATGAACCAGAAGAAACCTGTATCGTCCATTAGGAAGGTGCCCCCTGATATCCACTTGCTAGTAAGACAATGGCGTCATCTGGTATTGAAGAGTGGTGTGATGTGCAGAATTGCCAAGAAGTCTCAGCATTTAATCACAAAGCAGTTTGTACCTCCACTCAAATACTGTTGTACGTAGCTCCCTTCATGAAAACATGGTCACCTAGGATTCGATCAAACTCTGAGACTGGTTCAAGACTATTTCTACTAGCCCTTTTTTCAGCTAGGGACATTAAAGATTAAGAATTATGGGTGAGGTGTGATCCTCAGCCTAAAAGGTTCAACCAAACCCTGCTGAACATGATGGGAACTTTGGATACCTGGAAGAAAGTCAAGTGGAGCCAACCCGTACACCACTGTGCGTACTGCCAAACTGCCAGAGCTGCCAAAACTGAACTGGACCCTGAAGCCAAGGAATTTGTCCCTCTAGATCCACAGTTGAGCGAGGGAGAGATTGAACCTGACCAGAATCCAGATAGATCGGAATGAAGTCATAAGGCTAACAGAGCAGACCCTGGCTCACCCCTAATGGCAGAGTCTGAGGCGGAACAAGTCCGGGTACCAGTAGAGACCAGAGTATGTCCTCCATGCCCTATAAGAGAGATTAGGCACCTGTGAGGTTAAAATATTATTTCCCAGGGTTGTCTGCTGAAATAACAGTGAGTGACATACAGTACCAAGGAAGGTGACCCCTATGTTATTTGATCCATGGGAACCATGGAAATGTGGCACCTGGTGGTGTGCCAACAACGCAGTATGTGAAAATTGTCATTATATGCTCTCACCTGCTTCTGTATTGGTCTGTGCATAGAGAGGAATCAGATGTTAGTTTAGAAATGTTGTATTGAGTTCTGATATTTACAAAATGATGGGGACATGAACATTTTCCGCAGGGGAAAGTGTAACCCCCCCTTTCAGGGATACCTAAGGTGGTAAAGTACTGTCCCTCCAGCCAATGACTGAACCTGAGAAGGGATTCATATGATTGGGTATCAGGAAGGATGATGCACGGGAGGATGAGCCAAGAGAGAGACAGGAGTAGGATGTGAGTTGAGAGGTCAGAGCTGCTGTGGAGAGAGAGGTGTTAGGAACACAGTCGGGGCAAGGCTTAGCAGTGTGGCATCAGAGCTATCCCATCCCCTTATGAGAGAAAGAGAGGAGTACCCCTCATAGGATCAGGCAACACAATCCCACCAAGCAGAGGATCTGGGTCAGTGAGTAGTCCGCAATGAAAGGCATTCAGGGAATCACCCTGCTACCCTACAATATCCTTTTTTCAAATACACACAACCTCACCTAGGGCCGCCAATAGAAATCATTCAGCCCAGGACAAATATATATAGCAGGTCCCCCCGGAACACTGGGAGTATGTGGGAGGGGGGGGGGTTGGAGAGGAAGGTATGAGCAGCAGGCGGCGGATATTGGACCGGGGGGGGGAGGAATATAAGGAGGTAATGGACCTGGGGGGGGGCAAGGGGGTAATGGGCCTTGAAGAGGGGGATATAAGGAGTAAGGGGACTTGGGGAATGAAATACATTAATGGGCCTGGGGAGGAGGGTTGATGGGGGTAATGGGTCTTGGGTGGTATAAGGAGTAATGGGACTTGGGGAATGTAAGGGGGTAATGGGCCTGGGGGGGGGGATATAAGGATTAATGGGACTTGGGGAATGTATGGGGGTAATGGGGCTGGGGAGGAGGGATGTAAGGGGGTAATGAGCCTGTGGAGGGTATAAGTGGTAAGGTGTCTGGGGAGGGTATAAGGGGTAAAGAGCCTGTGGATGGGGGGATGTAAGTGGTTAATTGGCCTTGGTGGGTGTATAAGTGTGTCATGGGCCTTGGGGGTGTAAGGGTGTGTAGCCTAGTGCCCCTGGCTATGTGTTCTCTGGCCCTGGCATGTCAGTGCAGGCAGTGCCGGGGTTAAATCCCGTTCACATGGGTCAGGATGTGAGTCCGTTGGCACACTTGATAATTAGTTGCCATAGTCAGGTGCAGGCTAGATGGCAGTTGGGAGAGTCATGCCTGGGGGGGGGGGGGTGCTATGGCGTGACACCGGTGCCTCCTCTTAAACCTGCCCAGTTATATAAGAGGCTCCTGACACAAATTTAGAGCAGATTATTCCAGAATGTAGCCTGCTCCCCTGTGAGTGAGACGGCATCTGCCTTACCCCATCAGGGGGGTGGCGACTAGCCTCAAGGGCCTTAAGTACTTGGGGGGTCCTAGTCAGGGAAATGACAAATAAAAGAACTCAAAGTGCATGTTCTGGTGCGCTAGGTGTGAATCCACTTGATGGTAAATGATGTAATTATTCTCAAGTACCATCATGTACACACTTCATGCAATTGTGTGACATTTCATATACATTTGTGTAGCTGCTGGTTTGTTGATTTATATTTACACTTGATGCTGGATTTATTGTAACATGCAATGTGGTGATTTTAAGATTAAAAATTCATGTTTTGATTTATGCATGTTTTATGTGTTTCATAATGGGCAAATAATCTATTATCCATATGTGGATAATAGTTACTTTGCACATTATTGTACTGTATGTGTTGGGTGGGAGGGTGGATGTATGTATTTAATGTATAGGCCCGGTTTATTTTTTTTTCATACAGGGTTGGTTCCTTTTGGTTAGCGAGAGACCTCTGGAGACCACCTGAGGTCTCCTCGGGCTTCTCACGGGTAACAGGCTGGCGGGTACACGGGGGACACCTGCGGGGAAGAACCGGTGGCCCAACATCTGTGGGGGCACCGCAGACCCGTAGGGACTACCCGTGGGTCCCCAGACCCCCGTGGGAACCACCCGAGGCCCCTCAGACACTAGTGGGTCTGACCCAGGGCCCTCCAGACATCCGCGGGCCTACCGTGGGGACCCCATTGTGGCCCACGGTGACCCCCAGAGACCATCTGGTGGGCCATGGTGCCTGGCGGGACCCGCCAGCAGGCCTCCAGACCCTGTGTGAAATACGATGCTGGTAACCTGTAGGTCTGTGAGGTGACCAGTCAGGCCCACTGGGTACTCACGTGGGCCTGGGGTATTTACCCTGTATGTAAAAGAATAAATCATGTATTTATAAGGGGGCACAGGGAGTGGGTTATGTATTTAATAAATATAGTGCTGTTTATTGTGGGGCAGTGTATTGTTTTTATTGTGGGTACTGGGGGTGGGGGGAGGGGGTATTGGCCCCAAAGGTATGTGGGTAGGCCTCCTGGCTGGGTATTAGGTGAGGGTGGTTAGGCCTCACGGGGGGGGGTTAGTGGGGGAGGGTATGTAGGCCTCCCGAGTGGTGGGTGAGGGTGGGTTAACCCCTTAATGACTGTAGCGGTTAATAACCGCTATGGTGATTAAGGGGTTAGGGGACATTACATTGGATGTTTTTATTCTTGTGTATGTTTTGCAGCATCGGAGGGGACATGGGCAGGATGAAGATGAGGATGAAGACGGCCTTCATCGTGGGTGCCTGTAAAAGGTAAGTGTAATATGTTTTTACTGTATTTATTGAATGTTATATGTATTTAAAATGGGCAAATGCATTTTTATCCATATGTGGATAATAGTAATTTTGCCCATTACTGTATAGTATGTGTTAGGGGGGTGTATTTAGTTATAAATATTGTTTATTATTTTTGGAGGCGCAACATTGGTACCGCATTGGGACACCCGCTGGCTTGTTGTATGGGTTTTGCGCATGCAAAAATATTTTTTTCTAAGTCCAGCTTTTTTTGCGTCTACCTTGAGCTGACGTGTTCTGATCAACGCAACTTTCGTGAACGCTAAGGTTGCTTTGCTAAGTGCATCCCGCTTAAGGGCAGAATTTAACGCAAACAGGGTTACAAATGAGCAAAGTCGGACTTAGAAAAAATTCCTGAAAAAAGTCAGTTTTAGAGCGCAAAGTGCCTGTTTGGGATGGTTTATGCATCGGGTACAGCGCAACATCACGTTCTAAGAGCACTTTGCGCTCTAAAAGTGACTAAACGGAGCTTAGTGCATGACCCCCTCAGGCCTATAAGTAAGATATATGAAACAAAAAATAATAATAAAATGGTAGAGTCCCCCTTGTTAGTAAAAACAGGGTCACAGACAGATTTCTCCCCCCCTGCCCCCATTGGCAGCCTTGTGCCCCCCCGCCCCATTTCACACCCCACAAGCCCAGTCTATTTCCCCCTATTCCCATGTATTTCTCCCCCCTCTGTCTCACTCCCTATCTTCGTCACTCAATCACCCCTATCACTCCTCTCTATCCCCCTGCATCAATTACCCCACTTTCACTCAATCCCCTCTCCCCCACCTCACATGTATTTCTCTCCCCTCCGTCCCTCTCTTACTCCCTTTCTTCCTCACTCGCTCCCTCACCCCCTCTTACACCCCCTCTCTCCTCTCACTCTCTTCCCCTTCCCTCAATTACCCCATCCTCACTTAATTACCTCTCCTCCTATACACACAATCCTCTCCCACACATAATACATACCAAAAGACATTCCCACCTCCCCAAATACAAAAAAAACTTTCCCACCCCCCAAATATATATGTAACCAGGTTCCCTCTGCGTCATTTGCTGCCCCGCGACACCCCTCGCTTTCTCCGCTACCGGGGGTCACTCGATAGACCCGCCGGCAGTTCTGGAGGGTGGGGGCCAGTGCAGGGAGCGTTTAGACGTTCCGGCGGTCCCCGGCGGCTCCTGAGCAGGGCGCCGCCATCTTGCGTTAGATTGCGCCTGCGCAGTAAGTCCTGGCGGCCCTGCAGAGTGGCGCATGCGCAGGAAGGACCCCACGTGACGCCAGGGAGCCAATAGGGCTGTAGAATCTCCCTGTGGAGGAGATTTAGATACATTTCGTGGCTCCACTCGTCAGTCGCCATCAGGAGCAGCTAGGGGAAGGAGGTAGGGTGCAGGAGTCAGTGACTCCCTGCACTAGGCCAGCAGCCCCCTAGGCCCCAGATAGCCCTGAGCCACCAGTAGCTTTGTGTTGTTTCAGGGACAGGCCCCAGGTTAGGGACCCTGCCTCTTATTATCCAGAGTCAGTTAAGGACACAGCGGACGCTGCGCGTCCATCCAGAGGTCTGGGCTCAGACCTTCGCTGTCGCTGCAGCAGCCATCCGGGTGGGATCGCCCCGGACGGTAGTTCCTGTAGTCAGCTGTCATCGGATCCTTTGTGAAGCTCCTTGGCAGGCCCGGGCACTGGAGTGCTCGGCAGGTAACCATCACCAAGTGCACCAACTATCCTATATTATACTCACACGGGACTAGTGGCTGCGCAGTCACACATAACTATATCACTTGAAGGGACATACTGTGTGGGGTTACTGGACATGGGGTGGGATCACCCGGTGAAAGGGGGTCGCGTCCTGCGAGACGCAGTAGTTAGTATCTCCTCTAGGGAGGGACATCTGTTGGTCATTTACACAAGTACGTTTGCACTAGTAAAGTCATTGGTTGTTTTACATGCTGTGTGATATATATATATATATTGTGCTGCGACGAACCACTCCCCCTCTGGTGGGAGCCATCGCAGGTGCAGGCGCTGCACCGAGTACGAGGTTACTCCTATTATTTATACGTGCCCCAGGCTCCCCGTGGCAGAGGTTTAGGCCTCCTGTGAGCCTAACAGGTAAAGCACCACACCTGGTAACATTAGGTTCCCCGCGCACACACACTATATGCTATTGGGTGGGGGGAATACCCGTTACATTTGGAGGCGCTGCTGAGATTCTACCTGGGGTGCCCTATTCCATGCAAATTGTCCGATTTAAATGCCATCATGTCTGTGCCGTCAAAGCAAGAAGTCAATGACTGGGCCTTAGTGCAGCAGGTCTCCCCAAGACGCGTGGTTGCAGTGGCGGGAGAAGCAAATGACACAGACTTATTCACAGTGCGCAAACAAGTAAGAAATTGCCCGGGATTGACCACCGCCCGGGTGGTAGACTATAAACTTGATGCTGACGGCCGGGGGACTACCTACCTCCTGGTCACCATGCGTGACATATGCTTAGAGACTGTTCCCCATGTATTAAACCTACCCGAGCCCTCCGCAGAGGACTGTCTCATGATCTATCCTGACACACAGGCTCCCGAAGAAGCATCCACCAGTACTGGACCAAACACGAGCCATCGGGTGACCAGCACTCCTCACAGGGTAGCTCCCCCTAAGGTCTCCTTCACCCCGAGCGGGTTAGGAGGTGTCAGCAGCTGGGCGGGGAGGGCGGGGAGCCCACCCACCTTGCCTACTCCTGATAGACGATCGGACAGTCTCCCCACTATGCCTAGCATAGGAATTGGAACCAGTAGTCAGCCCCTTAGTGGAGGTCTTTCCTTGAATATGACAGCCTCCCAACTAGTAGAAGCCATAACCATCTCGTCTCAAGCACAGAACTACCAGAAACTAAAAGCCTTTTCTGGGATTCTACCGATGCCTTCAGGAGAAGACGGGATCGAAACATGGCGGGAACATACTCTCCAATTAATAGCGGAGTGGTCGTGCTTCGAAGCCAGCAAAAGACAGAGGTTGGTTGAGTATCTCAGAGCCCCAGCCTCCCAACTGGTACGGACGCATCGTGAAGTGGAAGGAGAGGTTACGGCACAGGAACTGGTGGAAATGCTCACTCAGTCCTATACCCGAGAAGACGACGAGGATGAGCTGATGGCCCAGTTCAAATCCCTTCACCAAAAAGAAGGAGAGGATTTGTCTGCCTTCGTCCGCAAACTACAGCTGTCGCTGGGGAACCTCCTGTCCAAAAACATAACATCAGTCGCCGAAGTGGACCGGTACCGACTCAAACAGCTACTAAAGGGGTCGTTGCCATTATACCCCATAGCTATAATGATGCGGGCCGCCCTGATCGCTGCTGTACCACCCAGCTACATGGAATTGTTGCGTCACATCCGAGGACATGAGGTGCAGCTACATTTTCATGACTCCAAAAAGACCAAGGAAATCATCAAGGGTGACACCTCTGTCCCCTCCACCCCAAAGGGTACAAAATCTTCCAACCAGGAGGAGGAGGTGACTCACAAGTCACCTGCCGGGAAGGGCCGTACCTCCGAGAGAACATCTTCCATGTACAAGGGTCGTCCTGAACGCAGCGAAGTCGTTTGCTATAACTGCGGTAAGAAGGGCCACTTCCCCAGTGACTGTCCGGAGAGGGAGGATTCCCCAGAGGTAAAACCTCCCAATAGAGGAAATTCAGCCCGGTCAATGGTCTGCCGCGTACAAATGGCACAGTCTTACCCAGAAACCCCTACTGGAACTGAAGATGCTCCTCCTGACTCCGGCTCCAGTGATGACGCTTTGCCAGCGAATGCTTACAGTCAAGTAGGCCCCTCGGCCATCGTGCCTGTTGTACTGGAAGGAATCTATGCCGCTGCCCTACTGGACACCGGATCCCAAGTGACCATTATATACCGCAAGTTCTATGACCAGCACTATAGACACTGCCCCATGAGGTCGGCCGAACATATGAAGGTTAGGGGGTTAAGTAATGAAGACTACCCCATCGATGGGATTGTAAGGGTTGAACTGGAAATACTCCAACTAAACACCAGCAAGAAACACCTCATGCATGTAGCAGCAATGGTATGCCCGGAGCCCCAAGATGAGTGCAAGTATCCGATCATCTTGGGAACAAATACTGATATAGTACAAGCTGTAATCAGAGCATACCGGAAAGAGACCAACGAGTTGCCGCTGGCCAATTCGCTCCTAGATCCCGTCCTACGAGAGGAGTGCAACCGGGTATATGGCTTAGAGCATCATGGGGATCTCTACAATCGTCAACGTGGACTGACGACCATTTTACCAGGGGGAGTGCAACGAATGGCCGTCTGGTGCTGTTATCCCGAGCGAGATGAGAACGACCAGCTTTTTTCTCTGGAGAGTACCCATGAGGAAGAAGTTCAGAGAGGGTATAGGGTACTTCCCAAAGTGAGGGAGTGGACGACTAAAATCCCTCTACGAACCTACGTATATGTGCAGAACATCTCCCCATTCCCGATGGAACTTGATGCCGGACAGAGTCTGGGTTGCATATATCCGGTTAGCCCTGTGGAAACCATGCCCCGGGTGAATGCGGCGGCAGCGGGTGAGCGGTTAGTCGATCTGGACTTCATCTTTGGCGAGTCGACATTGCCCACTGAGTGGAAAGAGCGACTGACAACCCAGTTGAATAAACGACGGAATGTGTTCTCCACGAGTGAGATGGATGTGGGGTGCAGTCGCAGCGCTCAACATGCCATTAAACTGAGTGACGCCACTCCGTTCCGTGAACGCTCTCGTCGCATCGCCCCTAGGGATGTGGACGATGTGAGGAACGTCTTGCAAGAAATGGAGACCGCTGTGATTTTGACGGAGTCTCGAAGACCTTATGCCTCTCCCATAGTGGTGGTGAGGAATAAGAATGGATCCGTACGATTGTGTGTTGACTATCGAACCCTGAACAACCGTACGATACCGGACCAGTACAACCTTCCTCACATTGAAGAGATTCTGAATGCTCTGAATGGAAGCCAATGGTTCAGTGTGCTCGATTTACGATCTGGGTACTACCAGGTACCCATGAATGCAGAGGACCAGGAGAAAACAGCCTTCGTCTGCCCCCTGGGTATCTACCAATTTACCCATATGCCCCAAGGTGTATGTGGGGCCCCGGCTACCTTTCAACGACTGATGGAGAAGACTATAAGGGACATGAATCCTCGGGAGTGTCTAGTCTATCTGGACGACATCATTGTCTTTGGAAGGACCCTGGAAGAGCACGAAGAGAGGCTGCTTAAAGTGATAGACCGTCTTGGGAAGGAAGGACTGAAATTGTCCCTCGACAAGTGTCGGTTTTGTCATACCTCGGTGACCTACGTGGGACACATCGTGTCTGCTCAAGGAATCGCCACCGACCCAGCCAAAGTAGAAGCGGTCGTGAACTGGCCGCGTCTTGAGAATGTCACGGAACTGCGATCCTTCCTGGGGTTCTGTGGATATTACCGTCGCTTCGTGGAAGGGTACTCTAGTCGAGCTAAACCCCTGAACAATCTGCTGAAGATATACCCGAAGATACAGGAAGGAAGGCCACATCGGCCGGTCAACCGTTTGGCGATAAATGGATGCCTGAGTGTGAACAGGCCTACCTGAAGTTGAAGAAAAGCCTGACTGAAGCGCCGGTGCTTGCGTATGCTGATTCCGAACAGCCGTACGTTCTGCATGTGGATGCCAGTCTTAATGGACTGGGTGCCGTCCTGCACCAGAAGCACCCCGAGGGCCTTCGGCTTGTAGCCTACATCAGCCGCAGTCTGACACCCAGTGAACAGAAATACCCTGTCCACAAATTGGAGTTCTTGGCCCTCAAATGGGCGATCACGGAAAAGCTCCACGATTACCTTTACGGTGTTATGTTTGAGGTAAGGACGGATAACAATCCCCTCACGTATATCAATACCTCGGCCAAATTGGATGCAGCAGGACACTGATGGCTGGCCGCTCTAAACAATTACCAATTATCCCTGAAGTATAAGCCGGGACCTTTGAATGTCGGGGCTGACGCCCTATCCCGATGACCAGGGCTAATTGCTACTCCAGATGATGAGGAATGGGAAGAACTCCCAGGACCAGGGGTGCCAGCTATGTGTAGCACTGCCGCCATCATCAACGATCAAGTGGCCTTCTCAGAATTACGGGTTGTGGATTCATTGGGATGCCAGTCGCAGGCTGTCCCGGCCGCCTACTGCGATCCAAAGGGGATGAACATAACTCATGACAAAGTGCTACGGTGGAAAGATCTGGTAGACTACCAAATACGAGATCCTGTCATTAGTATCATTAGGAAAGCCTTTGAAAAGAAGAATCCAGCCGTTCTGAAGCGTGCTCCCAACGACTTGGTTGCCTCGCTCATGCGGGAAGTGGACAAATTCAAAATCGATAACTGTTTACTCAATCGGGTGGTGCAATATCACAACCACCCGGACAGACGACAACTAGTCCTCCCTAGGAACTTACAGTACATGGTTTTAAAGTCCCTACATGATGAGCATGGACATCTCGGTGTAGAGAAGACATTTGGGTTGGTCCGAGACCGTTTTTTCTGGCCCAAGATGCGAGAGGTCGTAGAACGCCATTGTCGCCGTTGTTCGCGGTGTATCCAACGCAAGACCCTGCCTACCAGAGCAGCGCCTATGGGCCATCTGAAAAGTTCTGGCCCCATGGACCTTGTGTGTATGGACTTTCTGTGCATTGAGCCTGATAGCCGAGGAATATGCAACGTGCTGGTCATCACTGACCATTACACCCGGTATGCCCAGGCCTTCCCCACTAAAGACCAGAAAGCTATCACGGTGGCGAAGATATTATGGGAGAAGTACTTCGTTCACTACGGTCTTCCGAACTGCCTTCACTCAGACCAAGGTCGGGATTTTGAGAGCACTCTGATCCGAGAATTGCTCAAAATGCTGAAAATTGCCAAATCACGAACAACCCCGTACCATCCTGAAGGAGACGCTTTGCCAGAACGATTTAATCGGACCTTACTGGACATGCTTGGAACTCTAAAGGGAGCTCAGAAGTCTGAATTGAGTCGCCACGTGGAGGCCCTGGTGCATGCGTACAATTGTACCCGACACGAGTCAACTGGATCTCCCCATACTTCCTCATGTTCGGATGAGAGGCGAGACTGCCAGTGGATGTACGTCTTAGAGTCTCGACGGATGGGATACACAATGCTACCCATTTCAAATACGTGCAAAGACTTAAAGACAGCTTGCAGCAGGCCTATCAACAGGCTGAGAAGTCTACAGCTAAGCTGAATGCTGACAATAAAAGGCGATACGATCATAAGGTCAAATATCGGGAGCTTCATCCTGGAGACGCTGTGTTGTATCGAAATCTGGGAGTCCCAGGAAAACACAAATTGGCCGACCGATGGAGAGACGGTCTATATGAAATAGAATCTCAGATGCCTGGCCTCCCGGTCTATCGCATCAAAGACACTGAAGGCCGGGTAAAGGTATGGCACCGTAACCATCTTCTCCCCATTCCACAAGTGGGAGATGAGGAAGCAGAAATACTGGCCACACCGGGAAGCAGAAATACTGGCCACACCGCTCAACGGTGAGTCCGACTTATCAGAGATGGGTCAAGAGACTGTAAATAACGAAACCCACTCTGAAACTCCTGAAGGAGGGACTATTCCACAGAAGGGGCATCTCCCGGAGGAGCTACAGGTAAAGGGCCCCGTAGGCCAACGCCTACTAAGGTGGCACCAACAGGCCAGCCTTTGGATCCACAGAGCCCATGCTTTGTGCCAAACAGAGACTGTTCAGAGATATTTCTCCCCTCAAGGGAAGATGCTGAGCCTCAGGACTGTGTTTATTACTCCCCTGAGAGAGTTTCAGAAGAACAGCTCCGAAGGAGCCAAAGAGTCAGGTACCCTCCAAATCTGGTAACCTATGATAAAATTGGGGCACCCCATTATGAGGCTCAGCAGTGGTCTCGGAGCAAAATCCAATCTGTAATTGTGATGCTCACATAACTATGCAATATCGTTTAAAGTCGATTGATGTGTTAAGATTGTATTTTATGGTTGCATTTTCATTATATAACTGCTGTATATAGTTATCTGAGTCATGTATCCCAAGCGAAGACGTTGGGGTTTAACCAGGGGGAGGTTGTAACCAGGTTCCCTCTGCGTCATTTGCTGCCCCGCGACCCCCCTTGCTTTCTCCGCTGCCGGGGGTCACTCGATAGACCCGCCGGCAGTTCTGGAGGGTGAGGGCCAGTGCAGGGAGTGTTTAGACATTCCGGCGGTCCCCGGCGGCTCCTGAGCAGGGCGCCGCCATCTTGCGTTAGATTGCGCATGCGCAGTAAGTCCCGGCGGCCCTGCAGAGTGGTGCATGCGCAGGAAGGACCCCACGTGACGCCAGGGAGCCAATAGGGCTGTAGAATCTCCCTGTGGAGGAGATTTAGATACATTTTGCAGGCTCCACTCATCAGGAGCAGCTAGGGGAAGGAGGTAGGTCAGTGACTCCCTGCACTAGGCCAGCAGCCTCCTAGGCCTCAGATAGCCCTGAGCCACCAGTAGCTTTGTGTTGTTTCAGGGTCAGGCCCCAGGTTAGGGACCCTGCCCCTTATTATCCAGAGTCAGTTACGGACACAGCAGACGCTGCGCGTCCATCCAGAGGTCTGGGCTCAGACCTTCGCTGTCGCTGCAGCAGCCATCCGGGTGGGATCACCCCGGATGGTAGTTCCTGTAGTCAGCTGTCATCAGATCCTTTGTGAAGCTCCTTGGCAGGCCCGGGCACTGGAGTGCTCGGCAGGTAACCATCACCAAGTGCACCAACTATCCTATATTATACTCACACGGGACTAGTGGCTGCGCAGTCACACATAACTATATCACTTGAAGGGACATATTGTGTGGGGTTACTGGACACGGGCTGGGATCACCCGGTGAAAGGGAGTCGCGTCCTGCGAGACACAGTAGTTAGTGTCTCCTCTAGGGAGGGACACCTGTTGATCATTTGCACAAGTACGTTTGCACTAGTAAAGTCATTGGTTGTTTTACATGCTGTGTGTGATATATATATATTGTCCTGTGACGAACCACTCCCCCTCTGGTGGGAGCCATCGCAGGGGGAGGCACTGCACCGAGTATGAGTTTACTCCTATTATTTATACGTGCCCCAGGCTCCCCGTGGCGGAGGTTTAGGCCTCCTGTGAGCCTAACAGGTAAAGCACCACACCTGGTAACATTAGGTTCCCCGCGTACACACACTATATGCTATTGGGTGGGAGGAATACCCATTACATATACAACCCACCCAAATACATAAAAAAAAAACCTCCCCCCAAATACATACAAAAAACACCTACCCCCAAATATATACAACCCCCCGCACCCCAAATACATACAAACAAAACCCACTGCTAAATACATACCAAACTCCCCCCCACTCCCAAAATACATACTAAACCCTCCCAAATACATACCAAATCCACCACCCCCAAAATACATACCAAACCCCCTCTACCCCCAAGTATATATAACCCCCCCCCCCCCAATAGATACAAAAAAAACCAGCCCCCAAATACATATGTAGCGGTGTTTCTCCCAACCCTCTGGGAGATTTTCCCTGCTACTAGGTGTGTAGTGCTGGCACCTGCTGGCTTACAGAGTACTGAGTTGTCTGCCGGTGGTAGTGGGGACATCAGGACAGGCTTCTGGGGTATTAGCTGGTTCATTCTCACTCTGGTGTCAGCGCCTCCATCTCTTGCAGGCTCCAGGAAGATGAAGGCAATCCCTGCAGGAGAACCACACTCTACTCCCCCGGATAGATTGCACACCAGGCAGGAGTATATTTTAACTGGACCGGTCTTTATTATTTCTCTGCCAACAACAGTATATACTGTACAGCCCACCGCCGAACAGCAATCACTTCGTGGCCTCTCTTTCCTCTGGATGGTCCCTGGACATCCACCCCTGGCCTAGGGCACCAAGGACAGTCGAAACTCTTCCCTGACTCCCTATTAGAGCCAGAAGTATGGTAATCACCCCCCACTCCCCAAGGGGAGGGGACATAAGGAGCCAGAGCCCTGTACACCTCTGTGTGATACCAGTCTTTCTCAAGGGAGAGACACTTACTAAATTTAGTGTTGCAGCCCCTTAAGTTCCGAGGGGGAAGGTTCAAGGTCTGATTCCCTGAAGAAGTAGTTAATTCTACGAAACTAGTTGGATGTAACATTCTATTGCCTTATATCTGCTTACATTGGCCTTTGTCTATGTGTTGGCCTCTCCTGTTTTTATTTCATCCTGTGTGCTGTTTTGGACACTTGTGAGAGACTCTGTAAGACTGTTCAAACTTCCCTATTGAATCCACCACTGCTGTGAAGACAGCAGCAAGCTGCGTTTTAACCTCTGTGCAGAGGATACACCTGCCGAGGTACAGGAGCAGCTTCATATCGGCTAGGAAGCAGGAGCGATTTCACCGAGCCCCAGTACCAGCTGCTGAACCTGGCTGCATGAAGGGAAATCCCCTTGGGAGTGAAAAGACTGACGTCCTGCCCCAGAATCAACTGAGCTGCAGCAGCAGAGGGAAGCAAGCACCTGAATCTACAGCTAACAGCCGAGTGGTAAACAGTGTGATACACACTACATGCCTTTTACCAACCTTTTTTTATGTACGCAGATATATTACCCCCTTTTTAATTCTATAATATATTGTTGAATTTGCTTCACTATTTGGCGTTGTGCGCTGTTTTCTTTTGTTTCCATTCTCAAGGTCTGAGCCCCTGATTGGGCTGAACACAAAAGGATGTGGTGGGTGTGACGGTGAAGGGGTACCCAGGCCAGTAAATAAAGGTATTACGCCCGTCTGTGTGTCCCTGAGCCATATTGGGGAATTGTGATTGTCAGCTCTTCAACCCAGTAATGGCAGTAACACAGCGCTTTTAATAAAAATGTTTGTGTGTCTCCCACCAGGTATAAGATGGCGAGAATCATGTTTTTTCTACTGTAAAATGTATTTCAATAGCAATGTTTTCCTGTAACCGCACTAGGGAAAAATGGTTTTTAAACCCAGCAGCCCGCAGCACAGTGCATAGCATTTAGCTAACTTCTGCTAGGAAGGTCCTAGCGCGCTGAAATTTGCTGTGGGCGCTGGGGAGAGTAAAATCATGAAAAAGGTTATAACGCAATTTTTATAATGTTTCATAAAATTGATGAATGAAAGTCCCCCTATTTTAATGGTTCCAACATTATAAGCAGTGGTTGACAAATCACCAAAAAATCTACTCGCCACACAAAAAAATCTACTCGCCACCTAGTACCAAACGTGTGCTGCTTGGCCCAATATTTACTCGCCCAGGGGTTAAATCCACTCGCCCAGGGCGAGCAAATGTATAGGTTTGTCGAACACTGATTATAAGCATAAGGGGATTTTCATTCAGACGGCCGGAACCGAGGGAAACACTCAAGTTGTAATTGTGGTACTTTATACGGATATGGAAATGTTTTGCAGGAAATTCCTGAGAGGTGAGCAATGCATATGTAACTAGGACTTCTAAGCCACCCCACTGGTTTGGTTCCCCGATGTCTAGAAAAGTCTGTACAGTAGTTGAAAGCATTAGCCGACTAAAAGTGTGAAGTGGGGAGGGGTAATTCAAGTATCCCCCATCTTAGCAAATGGCCCAGATGTCCGGCCAGCTCAGACAAAATGTCGCCAGGTAAGGGGGCTTGGTCTGGTATGCTAAGCGGCAAAGGTGCGAGGTTCTCACATGCCCTTAGCAAAATATGAAGCCCTCTGCCAGGTTTTGCCCAGTAGGGGCAACCATGGGATAGGTTGGGATATTATTCCCACGATCAAGATTGGCTGCAGAGGTTACAGATAGGGATTTTCACTGCATAAAAATCCTTGCAGCCGATCGGGAGTAAAATTAATCTAACCTGGATTTTAAACTTTGCAACATCATAACCCAAGTCAAGAGTTGATAAGAAGTAAGGAATCCAGAACCAATTCTACGGCGATAGAATGCAGTAAGCAGCTGCGGAGGAGAAACAGGGGTTGCTTTGTTAGCGCACAACTTCCGCTCCTGGGAAACTGTGCCTAAAGACTCTGTTTCTAAAGATTTAGTTTTGGAAATAGAAGATTTCTTTTTGCCCCATCCCAGTAAGTGTATTTCAATTGTGTTTTGCAAATAATCGTGTCTGTTCATTCTGTAAATATATTACAATTTATTTTATCTCTTGCTTTGCTCAGTCAAAGGATCTGGGTTTTTTTGTGTTAAAAGCATTGGTCTCCCGTGACAGTGGGGATGTGGAGGGCTGATGGTGGGGAAAATCCAGGATTGGTCCTTACACTTCCTGAACCTTTACCAGGGCTTGCATGTCAGGGAGGGCAGATAAGTAGCTAAAACCAGACATGGCTACACATAAAAATAAAACACCAAATAAATACAGACTTACCGGCCTTATGGATGGTCTCAGACCTCTACTGCCCGACTCTCCCCCAACATCTTTGCCCGGCTGCCGGTCCTCTCATTGCCACCGGGACCTGGCTCTACCCCAGTTGCAGACCTCCCTCACTGACTCTCCCAGCGTCAGAAGCTCGGTGTGGGACAGCCAGTGAGGGAGGTCTGCAACTGGGGGAGAGCCACGGCCTGCCGGAAATAAGTGAACTGTCAGCCGGGCTAAGAAGTTGGGCCTGGCCAGAGGTCGGGCCCAACTGCTTTGTCCTGCTGCCGGGCCCCCACAGCTACTTGGCCCGGGACACATGTCCCGGCTCTGCTCCCCGTCGACGTCCCAGAGTAACAATAATAGCATACACCCAAGAGCATCAGGATTCAAGAAAGAGGAATAAATGGAAGCTGGCAATCTTTCTCAAATTCTCAAATAGCAGCAGAATCAAATTTGATAAGGCATCAAAATAATCACCTAGAAAATGTATTTATTTGTTCCATATAAGTAATAATTATAACAAAACGTATGAGAAGGAGGCTTATAAATAGTGCTATATCCTTAATCCTTTTGCAGGAGCATGTTGCTTTGTCAGCGAAGATGTGGATACAGTATACATGCTAATTACCATTCAAACATATTTGCCATATTTACAGTAACTTGATATTACAATAAGTGTGATGGTTAAAATTGATAATCACGCCTCTTCTGATGAAGCAACAAGCTGATGCGAAACGCGCAAGGATATAGCACATTTGTAATCCTCTATTCCCCACGTTCTGAAATAAATAAATCCTTTTTTTTGAAAGATTGCTTTGATGCCCTTATTGAATTTGTGTCTGCTGCTATTTGAGCAAATATATGTTGCACTTCTGCACCAGAAGATTTTTAGCAAGGAAGAAGAAATCCTTTCGCATTAGCAAGGTAACAGGTCCAGCGATCGCATGAACTGGTGTTTGATCCTTATTGGTTCTGTTGCAATTCACATCAATATTACTTTCTTTTAGATTAAGCTGAATTGATCTCATGCCAACGTAACTGGGCAAGCTATTAGTACAAATTTTATAAAAGACAATTTGTTCTTACATTGATTTATCAATTTAAAATTAAATGAGGATTTACAGTGGAAACATGTCTCAAAGTAAATCACACCTTACAAAAATAACAAAAACAACAAGTTTATACTGATGCCTTTGCATTGCCCTTATTTTTTAAATACATTTGGAACATTATTTAAACCAGTGGTAAACGTATGTATTTTTTTGTGCGATTGTAGTTTTATTGTATTAGTTATACCACCCTTCTGTTTTGTGTATGTTATCCTTTGTCCACAAAATATAAATATAAATGGATTATAGCTGTATATCTGTCAATGGTCGTAATGGAATAATCCTTTTTAACATGGGGCAAAAATCATATTAAAAATGTGTAACACCCCTTAGTACACATTTATGTATAAATGCTTCCACCTGTGGATATAAGGAGTAAACCTGCTCTGCATACCACAGTGTCAAGTGTATTGATGGACATACAGTACAGTACTATCTGGCCAATTGCTGAGAGCAGAAGAAAAGAATAAGCCAATTGAACCCTGAAGAGCTGAGATGTCATGCAATAGGAGTGTGGAGAGACACAGGTAGGGAGGACTGAAGAGTGAGGGAGTGAGAGAGAGTGAGAGAGTGAGAGAAAGGTCCTGTCCCAATGTGCCCGGTAGACAAAACAACAAGGTCGCAGAACCTAAAAGACCAGTAGGATGGCAGGAGGTGAGAGAGAACCTGTGCAATCTGTGGTTCAAGGTTGTGAGTCATAAATCCAGAAAGCAGCTGGGAGATAATTCCTAAAACACATCAGTATCCTTTCTAAGTGCCCTGGGCACGACACCTTTTGTAAAGTAACAGGCCTGCAACCATTTTAACTATATAACACTACACGAGCTCCAAAGCTTTCTGGCACCTAACGCTGTATTTAGCACACGACCAACGGTACTGAATAAATAACTCTGTGGGACACATGCACAGCGAGGTTTGTTATGATACTGTATGTATATTGCCGAAAATGTTGTCTGTGGTCTCCTGATATTGAAGGCCACTGATTCCTGTGTTCCCTACCTATAAAGTACTATTATTTATAAGCTACATGTCCCACTGTGTTGACTGATTCCAGCCTGGTTCTTTACAGGCTGAATATTCTCTCAGGTACGGGGAGGTAGACTTAGGCCCCTGCCGTAGTATATACATAGAGGGAAATAAAAAGGGGTTACAAATGTTTGTGTTATAATTTTTCTCCCTCTTGACTCGTGTGGCTAGGGACATAAAAGGCAAACACAGCAAAAGTATGTGGCAGCAGTGATGGGTGTAAGGTCAGGCTGCCCTCATAAGTGGGGGTCTTAGAGCACCTTATATGCAGGGAACCTTAGGGTGCCATGATGATACATAAGGGATCAAGGCATTCCAGCAGGGTGCCTGTAACAGGGACTTATAACTGTTTGAGAGAAACTGCCTCTAAATCCAGCAGTGTGCTGGTTACATAGTTACATAGTTACATAGTTACATAGTTACATAGTAGATGAGGTTGAAAAAAGACGTACGTCCATCAAGTTCAACCTATGCTAAATTTAGACAACAGATACTTTATTCTATATCTATACTTACTTATTGATCCAGAGGAAGGCAAACAAAAAACCCCATTAAGGGGAAAAATTAATTCCTTCCTGACTCCAAGAATTGGCAATCGGATTAATCCCTGGATCAACATCCTTCCCATGTATACTTATTTGGTATATCCCTGTATACCTTTCCCATCTAAAAAGATGTCCAACCTTTTTTTGAACAAATCTATTGTATCTGCCATTACAGTTTCCATGGGTAATGAATTCCACATTTTAACTGCCCTTACTGTAAAGAACCCTTTTCTTTGTTGCTGGTGAAATTTCCTTTCCTCCAACCTTAAGGGATGGCCCCGAGTCCTTTGTACTGCCCGTGGGATGAATAGTTCTTTTGAAAGCTCCTTGTATTGTCCCTGAATATATTTGTATATAGTTATCATATCCCCTCTTAGACGCCTCTTTTCTAATGTAAATAAATCTAATTTAGCTAGCCTCTCCTCATAAGTTAGAATGTCCATCCCCTTTATTAATTTGGTGGCTCTTCTCTGCACTCTCTCTAGTTCCATAATGTATTTTCTTAGGATTGGTGCCCAAAATTGTACTCCATATTCAAGGTGTGGTCTTACTAATGCTTTGTAAAGGGGCATAATTATGTTTACTTCCCTTCCATCCATTGCCCGTTTGATGCAAGATAAGATCTTGTTTGCCTTTGCAGCTACTGCATGACATTGGGCACTATTGCTAAGCCTGCTGTCTACAAGCACTCCTAAATCCTTCTCCATCAAGGATTCCCCCAATATATCTCCATTTAATTTGTAAGTTGTCTTTTTATTCTTGCATCCCAAATGCATAACCTTACATTTATCTGTATTAAACCTCATCTGCCATTTACCTGGCCACGTTTCCAGTCTCTCCAAGTCCTTACACAATTTAGTATCATCAGCAAAGATGGAGACTTTGCTCTCGATCCCAAACTCAAGGTCATTAATAAACAAGTTAAAAAGCAGGGGTCCCAGTACCGATCCTTGAGGTACTCCACTCACGACTTTAGCCCAACCTGAAAAAGTTCCAATTATGGCAACCCTCTGTTATCTGTCCTTTAACCAGTTTTCAATCCAGGTGCATATATTATTACTGAGTCCAATTTTCTTTATTTTGTACACCAATCTCTTGTGTGAAACCGTATCAAAAGCCTTTGCAAAATCTAAGTAGACCACATCAACTGCATTACCCTGGTCTAAATTCCTACTTACCTCCTCAAAGAAACAAATAAGGTTAGTTTGGCAAGATCTAAACTTCATAAATCCATGCTGACAATTACTAATAATTTTATTTTCCATTAGGTATTCCTGAATATTATCCCGTATTAAACCTTCAAGTAGTTTCCATACTATTGAAGTCAGGCTTACAGGTCTGTAATCCCCCAGGTGTAATCTAGCTCCCTTTTTAAATATAGGCACCACATCTGCTTTACGCCAATCTTGTGGTACTGAGCCTGTGGAAATGGAGTCCTTGAATATTAAATATAATGGGTTTGCTATTACTGAGCTTAACTCCTTGAGAACTCTTGGATGTATGCCATTGGGGCCAGGTGCCTTATTTACTTTAATTTTTTCAAGTCGCTTATGAACTTCTTCCTCAGTTAACCAATTGTTCATTAATATGGAGGTTGTGGCTTCCTCCTGTGGCGCTACTATTGAACTTGATTCTTCCCTGGTAAACACAGAGGCAAAGAATTTGTTTAATACCTCTGCTTTTTCCTTATCTCCAATAATCTGCCTACCCATCTCACACTTAAAGGGTCCTATATTTTCTTTTCTCATTTTTTGTTAATAAGGTACTTAAAGAACTTTTTAGGGTTGACACACAGGCAATCAACCAGACTCCACCTGGCTGATTGGGACTCTTAGAAAAAGCCTGATGTGAGAAACAGGAGCGGGATTCCTGAGTTCAAAATTGGGCTGACACAGGAAAGCAGAGAAGCCTGCACACAGACACTGTCTTGAGCACAAAGGCTGTGCTGAGATCAAGACACCCAGACACCTATATTTCCTGGACACAGAGAACCCAGGAACCTGCCAGAGACTGACATGGATGGCCACCTGATTAAGGTACCTCCTGAGACTTTGGGGTGAAAGGCTGGTAATGGGAATATTCCCCAAGTCCTGCAGATAGGATCTGGGGAAGTAACTTAGCGCTTACAAAGGGAAAGGGATTTGTTATTTTGTTGTTTTCATATGTTTTGCCTGGATAAAGGAACAGGCTCAATAAAGCCAAGATATAATTTCACCCTAATTAAAGTTAAAATTAAAATTGGAGGTAATTGCAGGAAATAAGGTAAGGACACAATGTGGGGGGGGGGGGGATATGATGGGGAGCCAGGGTGAGATGATGATGGGGGGGGGGATAAGATTGTAATGATATGGGGGGGTAAGATGGTGATGGGGCCAGCCTGGGAGATGAGATCATGATGATGGGGGTATCATTTATGTATTGTGGAGGTGGGGTATAATTTATGTACTGGGGAGGTGGGGGTATATTTTATATGTATTGGGGAGTTGGGGGTATATTTTATATGTATTGGGGAGGTGGGGGTATTTTTTATATGTATTCTGGTGGCATGGGGGTATTTTTTTTATGTGTGTTTGGGGAGCGTGGGGGTCCAGTATTGTGTCCAGTATTTTTGGACAAGCCACCTGGCAACCCTAGTACTGGTACATACCTGTTGGTGTGACAGAAGGCCTTAGGTTTCCGCAATGTTGTGGGGAGACATCAGGTCAGGCTTTCAGCTGGTTGTTCCTCCTTCAGCGCAGCGCCTCCATGCCATGAGGATCCTGGGGTAGCCAGGATGGTCCTCCTAGGCAACTCTTTTTCAGGTCCCAGAAATGAAACATCACACCATGGGGAGTACAAGGGTCTTTATTCTGTCACTCTGCTCCACAGCATGTGTTCCCTGGAGCAGAACCCCAGAGCTTGAGGCCCCGCAGGCCCCTCCACAGCTCCCTTACCCCCTAACAGGGTAAGCGTTCAGCCCACTCCTGTCCAGGAGAAGCTTTAATCATGTTCCCTCCACGCAGGGAGATGAACACAGAACTCAGAAACACTTAACTGTCAATTTAGAGGAACCCAGCCCTTCCCAGGGGAGTATCTTGTAAACCGGCCTCCTGCCAGTCATAGGCCCTTGTAGTACAGTACCAGGTTAATCCTGAACTGTATTAATTAACATCCTCTTGTGCAATTACATAGCCAGGCCATGAAGGATTTGATCCCAACACTGCCCGCTCTTTACAGGGACTTACGATGCTGGGAAGGGGCCAGAGAAATTAGTAGCCCGGGCACTCGACTACACAGATATATCACTCTTTGGGGTCAAGTGAATTTACTTTTACAGACCTTCCAACATTGGCTACATTAAAACTGGTACACTTTATTTCCTCTGTCAATATAAGACACAAGAGTTTAAAATATTTATATTTTAATTTACAGTTAGGTCCGGAAATAATTGGACACTGACATAATTTTCATAATTTTAGCTCTGTACGCCACCACAATGGATTTGAAATGAAACAACCGAGATGCAATAGAAGTGCAGATTTTCAGCTTTAATTCAAGGGGTTGAACAAAAATATCGTATGAAACGATTAGGAATTGCAACCATTTTCATACACAGTCCCCTTATTTCAGGGGTTCAAATGTAATTGGACATATTAACACAATCATAAATAAAATGTTCATTTTTAATACTTTGTCGAGAATCCTTTGCAGGCAATGACTGCTTGAAGTCTGGAACGCATGGACATCACCAAACGCTGGGTTTCCTCCTTTGTGATGCTTTGCAAGGCCTTTACTGCAGCTGTCTTCAGTTGTTGTTTGTTCGTGGATCTTTCTGCCTTAAGTTTTGTCTTCAGCAAGTAAAATGCATGCTTGATCGGATTGAGATCAGGTGATTGACTCAGTTTTGCAGGGTACATGCAACCACACACGGGGTTTCTGGATAAGGCTATTTATTGAGTCTTAAAAATACAGCACACAAAAACAAAACAGCTTCTTTTCAGCATACAAAAAAACAAAACAGCTTCTTTTCAGCGTACAAAAAAAAAGCTTATTTTCAGCACACAAAAACCCAGACAGTTCATCAAACATGCATTTGGAAAACAGACCTTATAGCAGTAATCTACTTCAGCGTTTCAGTCCTATCTCTTGACCAGCCAGCCCCCATGTGTGTGCAGCCTGGGGGTTTAAAACACCTTGATTATGCAGCTGGGACCACTCTAATTGTCAGGAGCTTCCCAGCTGAAAGTTAACCTCATCACTGCTGCACTGCATATCTACACATACGTCTGCCAGGCATAGAGCTGGTGACCTTCATTCACCCTGTCACACTCGGCCATTGCAGAATATTCCACTTCTTTACCTTAAAATACTCCTGGGTTGCTTTCACAGTATGTTTTGGGTCATTGTCCATCTGTAAAGTGAAGCGCCGTCCAATCAACTTCGCTGAATTTGGCTGAATCTGAGCAGACAATATATCCCTATACACTTCAGAATTCATCCGGCTGCTTCTGTCTTCTGTCACATCATCAATAAACACTAGTGACCCAGTGTCATTGGAAGCCATGCATTTCCCATGCCATCACACTGCCTCCACCGTGTTTTACAGATGATGTGGTATGCTTCGGATCATGAGCCGTTCCAAGCCTGCTCCATACTTTTTTTCTTCCAATCATTCTGCTACAGGTTGATCTTAGTTTCATCTGTCCAAAGAATGCTGTTCCAAAACTGGGCTGTTTTTTTTAGATATTGTTTGGCAAAGTCTAATCTGGCCTTTCTATTCTTGAGGCTTATGAATGGTTTGCACCTTGTGGTGAACCCTCTGTATTTGCTCTTGTGAAGTCTTCTCTTTACGGTAGACTTGGATAATGTTATGCCTACATCCTGGAGAGTGTTCTTCACTTGGCTGGATGTTGTGAAGGGGTTTTTATTTACCATGGAAAGGATCCTACGATCATCCACCACTGTTGTATTCCGTGGACGTCCAGGCCTTTTTGTGTTTCAGAGTTCACCAGTGCATTCTTTTTTTCTCAGAATGTACCAAACTGTTGATTTGGCCACTCCTAATGTTCCTGCTATCTTTCTGATGGATTTTCTTTCTTTTTTTGCAGCCTAAGGATGCCCTGTTTCACTTGCATTGAGAGCTCCTTTGACCGCATGTTGTGGGTTCACAGCAACAGCTTCCAAATGCGAATGCCACACCTGGAATCAACTCCAGACCTTTTACCTGCTTAATTGATGATGAAATAATGATGAAGGAATAGCCCACATTTGTCCATGAAACAGCTTTTGAGTCAATTGTCCAATTACCTTTGGTCCCTTGTAAAAGAGGGGGCTACATATTAAAGAGATGTAATTCTTAAACACTTCCTCCAATTTGGATGTGAATACCCTCAAATTAAAGCAGATAGACTGCACTTTAAGCCCATATTCATTATTTAACTGTAACTTGAATTTATTTTGGTACACAGCCGAAATAACAAAACTTGTATCAGTGTCCAGTTATTTCCGGACCTAACTGTATACATTATTATTATCGCTTATTTGTAAAGCGCCAACATATTCCACAGCCAAATACAATGGGGTAATATAAAATGGAAGTGGTGATACATTCATTATAACCTGTTGATCATTTGTCAGATCAGTCATCAATCCACCAAGCTGCTGTAAATAGCTGAAGGCTCTGAGCTTCAACCAATTGGGGACAGGCAGCGGACTGATCCTCAGCTCTCACATAAGCGAAATAGATACATCTTGTTTTTTGTTTTAATAGCTACAGGAGATTAAAAGAAATAGGGCTGACGGGTGGGGGCCTGATGGCTGCAGGGGGCCCGTCCGGTGCCGCAAGTTGCTTTCGCGGCTGGGCACTGGCTCTTCCTCAGCTGCAAGCCTCTTCCTCACTCTGTCCCACGCCAAGCTTCCAACGCTGGCGCGCAAAGGGCCTCTCTCACGGCATGAGAGGGAGGCCCAGCACACGCTGACGTCTGAAGCTCGGCATGAGACAGAGTGAGGAAGAGGCCTGCAGCTGAGTGGGGTGGGGTGCGGGGGTATTTTGTATATGGGGTGGTGGTATTTTTTATATGTGTTTCCCCCCCCCCATTGAGTGAGTGGGTAATTGACGGAAGGTGGGGGCGAGTAAGAGGAGAGAGAGGGGGGAGGGAGGAAAAGATGGAGTAAGAGTGAGACACAGGGGAGAGAAATACATGCGAGGCGGGTGGGGGGAGTGAGACGGAGGGGAGAGAAATACATGGGAAGAGGGGGAAATAAAGGGGGTTCGTGAGGTGTGAAATAGGGGGGGGGGGGTCTTGCAATACCGCCGAGGCTGGTGGGAGGGCCCGGACGTAACTCTAGTCCTGGGCCCCAGGAAATCTGTCTGCGGCCCTGGGTACAGTACCTGCTAAATTAGTAAAGTTGTAGGCATAGGGGCTGGAACTAGGTATAAGGGGGATGTTGCAGGGTTTTTACATGTTTACATTATGGTAATGTTTGCATGTTACTGATTTTGTATGTAATGTACAGTACCCCCACCCAGCAAATTGTTCCTGCATTACTGGTTGTAGGATAATTGTCAATGTTTGTCAGATCAGGTTTCCAAGTGATATTTTTCCCTTGCATAACATTTACTGATTCACTTACAAGGAAAGACATTACAAAAATAAAAAAACACATTGAAGATTAACATATCTTCCTTCATTTCCCTCCCAGATCTCCCCACTATAATATAAATTGTGATTGACATAGTTAACAAGACCAGCTCATTGATATCACTCCCTCCAAGGAAAAAGGCTGTGCTGCCCTTACCAAATATGGCCCCCGAGCGCTTCAGCCCTCATGTCATTCCATTGGCTGCCTTCCTCGCCCCCCGCCCACTTCCTTTTAGTGGAGAGTGGTCACGCGCCGGCTTGTCACAGCGCGAGCTGAGCAGGGCAGTAGGGAGGCGATCCTAATCGAGTGACAGTTAGAGGAAGATGGCGGCGGAGAGGGAGCCGCCTCCGCTCGGGGACGGGAGACAGGCTGACTACTTCGAGGAGCTGGAGGACGGCGAGGACCTCTTCACCAGCACGGTGTCCACCCTGGAGGTGAGGCCCGATCCCCTTCCAGCTTCCCCCGCCTGCCCGGGGTGACAGGAGGAGGCCCGGCCTCGGGCTGCCAGTGCGCCTCTGTCTTTAGGGGTTTTAGTAAAAGAAACCCCCCGAAGTCTCACTCAGAGGTCCTCGCTGTGACAGGAGAGTATATTCTGGCCTATTCCTTCTGGGTCCGCAAGCTGGATCCCTCTCTTGGCCTCTTCGTTTCCTTCCCCCTCCCCACCACCCAAGAGTTATATCTCTGATTAATGTCCCCTATATATCTATCTATCAGGGAGTGTGCATTCACATGCAGTGTGTGTCATGTGTGGAAACTGGGACATGGTATAAAAACACTTTATGAAGCTAGTGAACACACGTTTAATGATCGCCTATAAGTTCTTTCTGCTACATCATGCCTGTGCTGCTGGAATAAGTGTCAGTAAGGCGGTTGGTATATTGCACAGGGACCAGCAGCACTGGGTTTACTGGTAAAACCATTGCAGGACTTGTGATAAGGACATTATGAAACACACTGGGCAGTGCTGGTTTGTCGGCGGCCTTTGAAAGATCCCTGGGCCCAAATGAGAGTTGTGTTCTGAACCAGCAACTTAGTCACAGGGCATACCAGTAAGCACAATGAACATTAACTGGTATCTTTACATGTTGTCAATTATTACGTAAATACAAATGAGATGTCAAAGAATAACTCTTAGAAGGGAATAGAGAGCATGGTGCATTTGTTGGGTAAATTATCTATTACTTTCAGAACCACTTGGATTCCTGAATAAATCGAGGAGTCTGTATTTTAACTCTTCAACATATATGCATAATTTCTCCCCAGCTGCATCTTCTGGTGTAAACAGGCACCCACTCTCTCTCTCTCTCCACTTTTGAGGCTCTTTAAATTCTGGGCCCAATCTGCGATAGGTCAGTCATACAGTAAGTCATGCAGTATTGTATATGAGACCTCCCTGTACTGTGTGGATGTGTCGTGATAGAATGAACACCTTCAGACAGTGCTAGTTTTTATAGAGTTCAATGGTGCTGCTGGTGCTTCAAGGATATCTTCATATAGTAACATACAAATATATGTTTTCATTATGAAGGCAAGAATAACTGAGAAGTAATGGGAAAAACACCCACTGGCCTCATGATGGTAAGTAGCAATGGTACCTCTTGTGGAGAACCCAGGCTCTTCAGTGTTTTTACCTCCATGCCTCATGGTATTGGCATCTGTAATATCCCCTGGGGTGTTCTGGTTGCAATCCAATAATCAGTTACAATTCGAAGCATTCTGCACTGCTGAAGACCAGATAAGCAAACATGTTAAAATCTTTATTAACCATCTTAAATTTGGACAAGTGAGACTCCAACGCGTTTCTGACACTTTGTCAGAGTGCTGGTTTGGCCTGAGATGTTACTTCTCCATGCTGATGTTATAGTGGGTTATGTTCCTTAAGTCTAGGGGCAGGTGGCAACCCTACATGTCATACACAGAATAAAAAATGCCCAGTTCAATTTAATGCCACAAAATAATTTTTTATAACGTTTACAGTTATGTTGGGCCATTTTTTAATTATTGAGACGTGAGGGTAGTTCACTCTTGGTTGTGTGTTGTCCTGCTTCTCACAGTAATAAATAGGGACCCAAGATAGGAAATTAAAAGTATGAGGTAGGATAGGAACGAGAATCGTAATTGCCAACGGTGAGTATTTTTGTGTACTTTAGATTACCAGCCTTTACACAGCGACAGTCTTAACCATTTTGCTCCCATAGGGGCTTGCAGCCATTTGTGCTGCAGTGTTTAGCTGGTCAATCTGGCTAGAAAATGGTTAACAAGTGGACCACTTAAAAAAAAATAGATATATCTCTATCTCTCTCCTTTGCCATGGCTTCTATCTTGCTTGGACCTTCTGCCCATGCCCAACTTGCTTTTAACATACAGAAAGATAATGTGAGCATTCAGCTCAGGAAATGCAGCTACCCCAGTGTTATTACATGAATGTGAAAACGGGATAGTTGTATTAAAAACCATTAACATTTTTTGGAACTCTAAATTATTTTGCTCATTTGAAGACACACCTGGCAAGTGTATATTGATATATCTTTATACACTGCAGCATGCCTTGTTCTAGGAAAAGTGTGTGTGTGTGTGTGTGTGTTATATTCCCCTTGTGTATTAGAACAAACCTATATATAACTTCTCACCTCACAAGTGCCTACTGACATAATGCATGAGGAGAATGGAGCCATCTCCTTTTAAGCAGTTTTTGGCTGCAAAACCGGACAGTCACTTTGTTAGAAGTACTTTGCATTGCAGCGGAGACCTGCCCAGTTGTGCCGCCCAGTTTTTTCTTTTCTTTACATTTCTAAGAAAATTGCAACACCCCTGCTTCTCTATAAATATTACGATTCCCAATCTGGAGTTGGGTGCCAAGTGTACAGCACTGCACCCCTCCGTTAAGGCCGTTCAGGAATTGTGTGAATGAGTACTTGAGACTGGTCTTGAGACCGGACGGACCATTACAGAATTATTAGCAAAGTTCAGAATTCAGCTTAAAAAAAAAAGCAAAAGCTCCTCAGTGCTGGAGAAGACTTTAACACACGTGGAGAGTATACACCAGTCTCTCTGTGGAAAATCTGGTGCATTGAACGCTACACAAGATTTCATTGCTTTCAACAAGGATGTTTTTTTCCATCAATAAATATAGTGTGCAGCAGGGAGACTGCTTTTAATAATTTGCTATGAATAAATGCATTGTGGTCCCTTTCAGCGCTATGGTGTGATATAATGCAGTGACAAACAGCATAGCTATAGCTGTGAAGGGAGTTGACCAAAAATGTAGTGTAAAATTGGAGCATTGCAATGATCTGTGCTATGTTTCCGAATAGTTAACTCCTATGGTTTGCTCACCTTTTCTTCAGTGTGGGCAGGAAAAAATCTTCAGGGTATGTACTGTATAGTGTTTGATACTGTAGTGTGTTGATTTGTATAAACCCTGTATTTGTTTGGTAAACAAGACCTAGTTCACTAAATTTTATATTTTAAGTTAAGATGCATCAACTATTCGTGTCTTATTTACTTTATTGTATGATGTATCATTTATTTTTTATTTTTGATAAAAATTAGAGCTCCAAAAAAAGTATTGCTGTAATCTCATCTCAAGAAGTGTTTGCCTATGATGTGTACTTGTTAAAGGCTTTGGTATTGCCAGGTACTATACAAATACAAGGAATTCTTAAAATGTAGTTGGCCGAGCTGTAAAAATGATTTGGTTGTTTGTCTTTGTGCATTGAGTTGCTGAGTTAACATATATAGGTTTTAAGTATTGGCGCTATGTAGCTCTGCATTGCTGTGCACAATATATACAATATGAAAAAGTAACTGCTATCGTATGCTATTCAGTATTTTTAATTACATTTTGAAAAAGCTTACATTTCTAAAATAATTGTCAGTGATTTTATACTAAAATTTGGAATGCTTACAGGATCCTTAAATAATGACTACAGGTTATTTTCCTGTTATTGATTGTATCATGCATTACCAAGTCCCTGTAACCCCAAAGACTTGAATATTTTGTTACAAGGTTACGTTATGGAAATCATGGGCATACAAAAATATTCATACAAGTTGCATCACATTGCATCTGTTTTCAAAAAGTGTATACTGTACATGTGTAGTTTTGATTGTAAATATCTGTCATCAAAAATATGTGCTTTACAACCGATCTGTGATGTGGAAGCACTGCTTTTTGTGTTTAAAGTTTTCGTACTTGAGTTACTTTTGGCAAATATCTGTCTAAAACCTGCTTAATGTCGGCAACTTAAATAAATATGCATCCGGCTTTATCACTGCGTATGGGGGCGGAGTGAAAGTAAGTCACGCAGTTTGGTAAACTGTGCTGTGTAAATGAAGACCTGTTTTACTTGATTCTTACAAGTCCTTGGTATCCTGTAATGTGTCCTTTTTCATGCCTAACATTTTAGCATCAACACACCACAGTTGGTGCATAATTTGCATTACAGTATGTACAGTATTGCATTAAAGTAACCTTGCATACAATAAAATGTTGCCAGAAGACATATTGCATTACCTATTCATGCTCTTTACATGGATTGTATTTTTTGCATTTACAACTAATGGCCTCAGCATAAATATTAAAGAGCAATAATCCCTGTGCACAAGTACATTGTAAAAAATAACATAAGTACTGTACCTGTTTCAGTAAAATATGTCAAACATGTAGATCAAATGTTAAATTGAGTGTCATGTTAAATTCCCTTTACTATAGCATTGCCAGCCATTGTCCTGTCCTTTGGCACTGATTTTTATTTTTTCTCACTAGGAGTGCTGAGAATTGTTTGAGTACAGTTTATCAGTTTCTCTATGGGGGAAAACATGACTTGTAGTAGTATACACAGAGTTGACATTATTGGAGCTTTGAAGCCTAGTGTTGCTGCATAAAATATAACACACACTAGGTTTTGGCAATTAAGTTATGTCATTTTTATCTGGATCCCTGTAGGTGACTTCTTGCTATGACATACAGGAGGCAACTAAAATATGACCCTGATGTGGTAGGGACTGCGAGAAAATAAACAGCCAATCCCGCAGTGTTGAGTGGTTAGCGGGTTACAAAGGCATGTTTCAAGTGTTTAGTCGTAGGAGGTGTTAAGACGTTTGTATGCAGAAGTGCACGAAGAATGGTGTTTACAAGAAGGATGCTGCAAAAAATAACATGAACACTGTAAAAACTTTAAATAGAAGAAAAGTTGTTTGACATTCTGTCTATTGGTAATTTGATAATTAAATATGCAAGCTTTTGGAATCACTTCAATTTATGCACTTTAGAGAAATGTGGACAGAGGCAATTCTGCCATGCAAACAAGAAATGTGTTGTGCTGTACAGATACCAAGACAAAACCTGCTTCATTATAAAGAGAAATAAAAGGTCTGAGGATGACCATATTCCCATTATCTGTACCTATAACCCTATTCCACCGTTATTAAAGAAGTTATTTTTTCCATTTTCTCTTTCATTCTCCAGATACCTACAATATATACACTTCACTTGTCGCTTTCATTTGAGTGGCAGAAGGCCTTTGTTTAAGATAATGAGGTGTCTCTTGCTTGTATCTATTTTCATAACAATTCAACATACAGTAAGTGTGCATTACTCCGAGTGGAAGATGGCAGTCGTTTCGTTCCTGTTTTGTAGACCTATTTGAGTATCCATTTTTACTGATATACATGTCATTGATTTTAGTGGTTGGATTGTTTGGTGGTTGTCTGATATAGCAGATGAGGTTGAAATAAGGCCTGCGTCATTGAGTTCAACCTACAGTATGTTATTAAAAGAGTAGACACTGTCTAAAATGTAATGGCATTTAGATGTGCAGCTTTTCAAGTGAGATCATTTGTATAAGTTTGTTTTTGAAGCCTATCTAGCAAACTCACGATTCTCTTGTTAAGCAACATAATTGGCTTAATTAAAAATATTTGTTCAGCCATCTGAAGTTTCTGAATTATTCTCACACTTAGGGTCCAAGGTTCACATCAGTACGTGTGTTTGGCACGAACACTGGTCGAAAACTTTCTTTTTCAGGCAAAGTGGAAAGTCCCCTAGAAATATTGTCTTGTTTCTTCCAAATGCGCTCCATCCCATCTTCATTCTCCTTTTGCTTTCATTCACAAGGTTCCCATCTGTTATTTGCCGATCAAGGTAGACATAGTCTTCGACTTGGTCTATTCCCTTTATTTCAGTCTTTGCAGACTTGACACGTTTGTTGAACATCAGTTTGGTCTTGCTGAGATTCATACGGAGGTCCACATTCTTGCTTTCTTTGACGAGTTCTCTAATTTGTTGCTTGAGGTCTTCTGGGCTTATGGCAAAAATAACAATTTCATCTGCAAATAGTAGGTGACTCAAATATTCACTGTAGATTTTTATCGGGGGGGGGGGGGGGGGAAAGCAATCTATAGTCTTGAACAAGTGTTCCAGTGAAAAATGTTGATGACATGGTGTCTCCCTGCCACATTCCCTTGCTGATCCTTTTCTTGCTTGTATCTTCATGTAATCTAATGGTTGTGGCATTCTCGTATGTTTAATATCAATGTACGCTTCTTCAACATTTTGTCTTGTTAATGCATCTCGAACCACTGAGGTGTAGGCAGAATGGAATGCTTTTTGTAATCAATGAATCCTAAACAGAGTTGTAGATCGTATGCATTACTTTGGCAAATCACTTCTTGTACGATTTTTGGATGTGGTCCATTGTGTTGTATCCACTGCGAAATCCTGCTTGTTCTCTAGGCTGGGCAAAGTCCAGGGTCTGTTGTAGCTGGTTAGTAAATATTTTGTAAGTGATTAGGAAGTAAACGTATACTGATTTGGTCTTTACTCTCCATTGCTCTAGAATTTTCCTGTTCATCAAGCAGCATGTAAAGGGTTTGGTAACTATTTTCTCTACTTCCTCCCCAGCTGCCAGTTGTAATTCCATCTTTCCCGGGAGCCTTCCCATTCTTCATGGATTGTATTGCTTTTGCCACTTCTTCTGGAAGAGAGCATGGTACATCATTGGTGGTTTCTTCTCACTTGTCCTTTGCTGAATTATCCCCTGCGTTATTTGTGTTGGCGTACAATTTTATGTAGAAGTCCTCAACTCTCAAAAGTGCATGGCCTTCTATTGTTCCATCGTCTTGTTTGAGTGCAATGATTTTTCTTCTTCCCAACCACACGTCGCTGCTTTTTGTCTTTAAGCTTTCATTATTTTCAATTGTCTTCTACACCATATCACAGTTACATTTTCTTACACGTTCAATTATACATTTGCGGATTGTCTTGTACAGCTCTGCATATTGAATTCTTCTTGCTTAATTCCTCGTCATTCCGTTTGTCTCATCAGATCTTTTCTTATCCTATGGTGTTGTTGTTTTTTTGTTTTTTTGTTTTTGTTTTGTTTTCTGCGCTTTCAACTACAATCTTCATCATTCTTCTTCATAATTGTTTAGTAAAGTGTCACATACGTTTTGCGCAAGCTGAAACAATTTTTCAGTTCTAGTTATCTGCTATTGATTAGGCGTGTGTGTGCAATTTATTTATTTATTCTGTTATTTCACATTGGTTCTTGGGGAGACTGCTCGTTTTTACAGTATGTTGCAACGTATTTGCACAGTGCCTGACATTGTGAGTGGGCATGAATTCAAATCCTCTGCCAATTGTGTTAAGGAATATACTCTTTACTTGGTCATCAAAAGTAACTTCCCCAATTTGTATCCATGTTTTTCATCTATGATTACTGGTACTTTTTGATAAAGCAGAAGAGGTGTGAGGTAATGGTTCCCAATTTTACCTTTTGTCTCTCTGCTTGTATGACTAGAAATCAGCCTATGATTTGATCCTACCCCTAATTGATTTATCAACTTTTCTTTATGGTAAAGAGGGGTCATTATGGCATGAAAAAACAAGTTTGTGAGACACGGAATTTCATCATTTATTTTCATTCAGTATGATACTGGAGAATTGTAATGTTGTTTTAGTATAAGTTCTTTCTTACCTTTTTGTATCCTGTCAATTGTAGTGAGTTGGCTGCGAAGCATACTTTCACATGAACCTATGCGTTCGGCTGACCATACATTTGTCAGTGCTTTGATTCAGTAGAAATGCCAAATGAGCCTGGAAGTGTATTGTTCTAAATCTGCTTAGTGGTGCAAAAGTCTTAAGTAGTTAACATTATACACTAGATGTAGTTAGAAAGTAATTTAATTTGAGGCTTTAATGTAAAGTTGAGAATATACATAAAGGAAAATGTTAACCTCTTACTGTCATGCTAGTAACTTTTTTGTAAAGAGGACGGCTATAATCATTATTATATTTTGCCTTAAATAATACCTGTGACATGATAAGTTGGTGATGAATGTTTCCTTATTGTTATCTTGCCAGCATTAGGAAATGGAAAGTGCTGACACCTACTGCTGTTTCCTTTTTTGTTTTCATTGCCAAAAGAACATAGTCCGCTTCTTTAAAAGATTACAAATATGACTGTGAATGATCTATTCCTAAGAGTATATTGTTGCGTTTGCTTGTTTTCCAGTCCAGCCCATCATCTCCTGAGCCAGCTAGTCTTCCTGCAGAAGACATCAGTACAAATTCTAATGGTCCTAAGCCTGCAGAAGTTATCCTGAGTGACGACCGAGAAGATCTTTTTGCTGGTAATGATTTTTCATAGTGGTTTTTTTTTTAAATTGGGTTTCTAACCAGCAAGTGACACTTCATTAAAATGAATGTGTGTGTGTGCTTTGTTCTGTCTATGTAGAAAAATGGAAATGTGTATTACAGGTTGCAAGTCCTGAGTTATGCTAGTATTTCTGTATAAATCTAAAGGTCCATAAGCAAATGCCTACCTATTTATCGTAGTAATTCATTCACAGGAACCTATATATTGTTGCAGGAGACTGCAGTGGTTTGAAGACACTTTCACTCCAAACAAAAAAGTACAGAAATGGAGGTTTGACAACCAATCTGAGCATCTTACTATGTAGCATTGACCATTATTGGTTTGCAACTCAAGTGGTTCAGCCTTTTGTCACTGCAGATATGTAGTTACTATTAAATGAACACCACCAGGGCTTCCCAGATTCAGAATGTCCTACTGATGTGGTCAAAGAGCTCAAATGGAGTCCTTGTCCAGCTCCCAGGTTATACACTAATAAGCCTCAAAATCTTGGTTAAAACAAAGTTTCATTTTAATACCACAGAATCTGCAGGGTTTCTGGTTTTGCAAAACAGACTGGGCACATATAAATGAGTTTTGAACTTTCTGCACTGTACTTTGTATAGTGGATGAGTTTTTTTTTTTTTTGAAGTGAAACTTCTTTAGTGGTACCTATTCTGATGGGGCAAAATGGGAGAGATGGAGACGAAAATAAAACGGAAGTGACGTCACGGCTCCCCCTCCCCCCTCCACCCACACGGCGCCGGCGCCACTCCTAGCGGCCGCCATTCTCCCCATACGTCCGCTGCAATGGCGCACATGCGCATTACTAATGGAGATGACTACGGACTTATGCGCATGCGCAGAAGCGGCTGGCAGCGGCGCCTTTCCCACAAATTTAATCGCCGCCACTCCTGAGATGCCGGTACGAATCAGTGGGAGCAGGGAATGCCACGCGTGGGAGGAGCTTGTTTCCACACCGGTGACTGGAGGACCGGGCGCTTTGTGGAGGGTTGGGAGGAGTCACGCGGTGTAGGAGAGGAGCAGGGATAGAGTGGTAGGTAAAGCAGGCTGATGGACTGATACAGGGGGAGTGAGGAGAGAGAGAGAGAGAGAGAGAGAGAGAGAGAGAGAGAGAGAGAGAGAGAGAGAGAGAGAGAGAGAGAGGTGCAGGGTGATAGGGAGGGGGGGGAGGTACAGAGGTAGAAGACCAGACAGTACCTGACATGGAGAGCAGGGCAGTGAGTGCCGGGCCGAGCAGCCAGCAGAGGCCGTGGTACAGGTGCGCTGCAGCGGGAGCCCCCCGCATGGTGTCGGAGCTGAGAGGCTGTGCTGTGCTGGGGTCTGTGCCCCTGTTCTGTAACTCACACTGACACACAGCGCTCTGGGCACCTCACCCAGCAGCAGAGCTTGCCCGCCTCGCTGCTATTGGCTGAGATCTGCTCGGGAGCACAGACACCTGTCATTGATCTGCAGCCTGCAACATGGGGACACACACTGACACACACACACACACACTGACACACACACACACACACTGACACACACACACACACACACACACTGACACACTGAATGACACACACACACACACTGACTGACACACACTGACAGACGCACACACACACACTGACACACCACACACTGACTGACACGCGCGCGTGCACACACAGACACACACTGACACACTGACTGACAGACACACACACAAAGACACTGACAGACGCACACACACTGACTGACGCACACACACACACACACTGACACACCGCACACACACGCGCACACACACACACACACACACACAGAATTCCCAGTTACTATAAATATAGAAGTGCAAATAGCTAAAACACGTGTTCTAAGTCAAACTTCTTTATGTTTTGGCACTGAAATTGTATTTTTTATTAAATATATCATTCTTACAAATACAATTTCTGTGACAAAACAGTGACAAAAGACAAAGAAGTTTCACTTACTATGCGCGTGCACTCAGCACACAGCTTTTTTTTTTTTTTTGTGTCCTTGTGATGAATTTGTTGTCCCTGGTCTTGATTTGTTTTTGCCTATTTTCTAAGTAGAACCTATGTCTGTTGTGTTGTGTAATCAATACACATGGCAATGTTGAGTGAAAAGATTACTGCAGGAGGGAAATAAGACAGACGAGTCCCTACATATCCAATCAATTTAACTTTCAGTAAATTGTACTGCTATATAGTTAACTGCATGATTCTACTGTATGTAGAAATGTAAAGCAATATTTAAAGGGGTATAAAGTCATCCTCATAATGAGGATCTTTCCAAACTATTGTATTCATGTTCTTCCTTTATTTAAACCTTTTTGTTTCAACTTCTTTTTAAAGTACAGTACTATAGTGTATAGTTGTTTGTTTAATTGTACTTTTATTATTATTATTATGATCTGTGGGAAATGGAAGTATAAGATGGTGCAAAACATAGATGTGAAAAGGTGTGAATTCAAACGATTTGATGCAAAATATAACTAAGCATTCAACAGAATATCTCATCTGCTGTTGTTAGTCTTTAATCTCGTAATTCTATCAAATCCGCTCTTTAGTACACTGGAATATCCTCTACTAAAGTTACTACCATGGTGGTTATTGAATTAGGAAACAAAATTCAACATACAAGAAACACTCTTTAAATAAGGGTAATTAACATGTCAAAATGCTAAGCACACTTTTTATAGGTGTGTAAATTTGACCACCATGAAAAAAAAAGCCGATTTAAGGGACATATTTCTTACATCTGCCAGCTTCAAAACTAGGTCCGAAACCATACAAAAGAATTGCGTCGTATTTATTAAAGCAAATACTTACATTTCTTAAAGTCTGATGCTGGTTTTTGCACTATTTGCCCCAATTGTGCAGCTGGGAAACTTTTTAGTAAATTAACAGAGTAGTTACGATTACAAAGGTATATGTTCTATTGTAAATCGGCCTTGCAACACATGAAATTGTTGCTTTTCCAGTTGGATACTGGGACAATTGGGAAGAGGCACAGGCCATTACTATTCTTACTCCCACTTCTCTGCATTGTGTTTTAGAAGCTACAGATGAAGTTTCCCTGGATAGTCCTGAAAGAGAACTCATCCTTTCTTCGGAACCTAGTCCTGCCATCACTCCTGTAACGCCCACATCACTCATAACTCCTCGAATGGAAGCGATCAGTATATCAGCCCCTGTCATTTATGACCGATCAAGGGATGAGGTAAGAAGGTGCTGTAAACCTGTATTAAGAACATCGGTTGGTTTAGGTTGTTTATGGTAATCTATTAGAACACTTTAACGATGGGAATAATCACTGTATTAAGTGATATTTACACACCACAACGTAAGACTTCTTTCTAAATTAAATTTTGTATAATTTAAAATGATCTCCCTTTGTGATTCCTATTAATAAGACATACACAATCTTGGCAAGCTCAAAAACCAGACCCACGGTATTATATATGTATATATTTGCTTGTCAGTTGGACTGCTACTGAGTCACCTCAAATATAAAACCGCAAACATAAAGGCCCCAATGCATCACCAATATGACATTTAATTTATATATATTTTTTTCTTCTAAGCAAGTATGGGTCATTTATTTCAATCTTTTGGCCACAACATGTTAATCCTGCAACCATGTCAAGGTTAGACCCTTTCAGCAGGTTCCTACACTCCCAATTGTATACGGTGCACTCCACTGCAAAGGGAAAATAGGAAACAAAACAATGATGTAGGACAGAGTGGGGTGTACTCCTAAATGTTAACCCATTAAGCGCTGCATACATGTTACACATGCCAGAATTGACTATATTCATTGTTCTGTTTGTATTTCCTCCACTGCATAGAGAAAAGAGGAAAGGACACAGTATACAATTGAGTGTAGGAACCAGATGAAATGGTCTAACCTTGACATGGTTGCAAGATTAACATGTTTAGATCAAAAGAATGAACTGTATGACCCATTCTTGTGATAAGAAAAACATGAATAAAAGTTATACGTGTATTTTTTTTATACGGGGCTATCCTTTCCCGCTGCGCAGTACAATGTGGCAGGGAGGACAATAATATGACATTTGTATGACAAAAGAATACACGTGCATGCTACGACAAACTGAGACGTTAAGGGTGATGTCCCTGTCCGTTGGATCTTGTAGTCATTGCCTATAGTTAATAGGTCACATTTGGTAATCTAATTGTTCTTTGTAATGGGACTAATAATATAAACTTTTCTTTGCAAAGATTGAAGAGGAAGCAAATGGGGACTTTTTTGATGTTGAAATTAGTATTTCGGATCCAGAAAAAGTTGGTAAGTCATTGTTCTTTGTGTGTGCATTTCTTACCGGTGTTTACTTCTTTTGTGCTGTTTAAGGATAAGCTGTTAATACATTTTAAAACAGGGGTGTGTGGTGTGTGTGCGCGCGCCTTGTGACAAACCATACATTGTGAAATCTAGTATTTTTGTGAAAGTTTTTGAATCCTCTTAGATACCTCAACTGTGAATCCCTTTGTACACAAACACACATTGCTACAGTAATTGTGCAACGTCTTAGAAAACAAATCTAAGCTTTTTACCGTTGCTGTGTTTAACTCCTTTAGTGTAATGAGTGCATATTTTTAATTTTTTTTTATTTTTTTCATTATTGCTTTTTGCAATTTCATTTGACATTTCCAACTCTAATAAGATCATATTTTCTGGGTTTTTTTTTGAAGGGGATGGAATGAATGCTTACATGGCATACAAAGTGACAACCAAGGTCAGTCGTGCTTTATATTTGTATCAGTTAAATATTACAGATTGATGTTGCTTTTTAAATCTCTGAAGTTGTCTTTTTACTTTTCCAGACCTCTCTGTCCATGTTCAACAAGAATGAATTCTCTGTTAAAAGAAGATTCAGTGATTTTCTTGGGCTGCATAGTAAACTAGCAACAAAATACATGCATATTGGGTACATCGTGCCTCCGGCTCCTGAAAAAAGTATTGTAGGTAAGAGCATTAAGTCTGTTTGCTGCTGTCGTTGATGGCTAACTTCGTACCCCAATGTAGAATTTACATCATATTATTTTAAACAGAGGCAGTAACAATTGGCTCCAGAATATTTTGTAAACAATTTGGCAATATTCACATTCCTATAGTGAACTTTTTTTAATTTATTTTTTACTGTCATGGTTTCCTTAGACACAGAGGAAGGTTTTAGTTTCAGGAAGGCGTTTAAATTGCTTCTCCCCAGCCTAACTTCTTATTTTTGCTTGTCGGAGGGGAAAAGAAGGGAGCTGGAATGTCCTACTCAACACAATTTAAACAAACAAAAGGAAAGAGCTAGAGGAAGTTGAACCACAGGAAATGTTTCATTTATGTTTACAGAGTAACTTAGTAAATTATTTTTTTTTCTCCTTTAAAAAAAAAAAAAAAAGCATCAGTTACGAAGATTAACCCTGAACATGCCACTGTAATTGGTTCACTTGGAAGGAGGGGACTGCGCCTTTAAACACTGCTGTGAATTTTAAAGCTGAACAACTGTTGGCTAAGAAGTCGGACATCTAAATGATCTTTAAAATCCTTTCAATTCTTCCTCACATGGCTTTGTGATGGCACTGACCACTATTGTAGGAATTATAGCTGTCTATTAACAATGACCTTTCCCACCTCCTAATCATGGTAGAACTTTGCTGTTAATTATTACAGTTGGTTAGAGGGCATTAGAGATGGGAAGAGCATTTGTCAGCATTCCCGATGCGGCTATGCTATACTTCTCCTGTTTTCTTTAGGAACATTGACAAAACTTGCAGTGCAGATAACGAGCTGTATGAAGCAGTGGGAAATTCAATTTGATAAAGCTTTATAATTCTCTTATCAAGGAAGATTATGATGTACGTTGGCGTAAAAGTGCAAGTGAAGAAAGAGGCAGTATAAACCTAAATGAATCAATAAACAGCAGGTCCATTTCATTACCGAACACCGATACTACTAGATACAAACTTGTCAGGCTCCATAATGCGAGATCGCTTATTTGTATGTCTTTTCACTCTAGTGATCATGTTTTGGGGATGTTACTGACATTTTGACTTTTTGTCGAACATTTTGAGGATTTTTGTACAGGTGGTCCTCGCTATCTGTCGCTCCATTATGCGTTGAATGGATTATCTGATGAGGATAATGTATTCCGCTGAATGCATTATCCAACGTTGGATCGGATCACCCGCAGCTCACCGCCGCAGATTAACATTGGATCCGCAATCCAACTGCGCTTTGCTGGACGGATTCTGGCAGTAAACAGAGCACCGCCTGTATATTTATTTTCTGTGTGCGAGTTAAGACTGGGTCAGTTGGAATATAAACTATCTAGATCATTCAGTAGCTCATAACGCTCCGTGTGAAATTTTAGATTTCAGGTTGGATTGGTTAGGTTAATGTTTATGGAAAGCTTGACCACAATTCGTTCAGTTGTTTCTCAGTTACAGGAGAGACAAAATTAGGTGTGTTAAGTTTGTAGCCTATAGTTTAACATAGGGAGCTTTAGGCCCCTTTAACTCAGAGGAAAGAATGGATTTGTGTGGCTGAGGTAGCAGTGCCTTTTGAGTTGTTGTTGTTTTTTTTAAAAGTCTAAGATGTTTTGTAAAAATGTTTAAAAAAAAAAAAAAAACTCCCAGGCTGCACCATCAATTCCAGACACGGGGGAATCTGAAGCCTCCACACTCGCATCTCTCATCCGGCACATTCAGACTATTTATCACCACCCCCAGACCTGATGTCTGATGGATCTATCCGCACGCCGCAATGTCTGCTCCACACTCACAGGGTCTCCTCGCTCTGCTCACTCTGTACATCAGGCAATTGATTGCGACTGCGAAGGGCATTTACCAAGATAAGATGGATATGAGGGGCCGTTACTGAGGATATAATAGATATGAGGTGCGGTTAAATAAATGTTAAGGGTTATTAGTGGAAATAGATATGAGGAGCTGTTACTAAGGCAAAATAGAACACACAGACCTGCTTAGAACTCCTGTAGTCATGGTAATGGAATGTACCATCCAGGTATTCTCCCAGTAAACAAACGGGGGTGCAAAAACAACTTTTATTCTTCTGTTGGTGTTACGAGACACATACACACGCAGCCAGATGCTTTGTCACGTAGTCAGCCAGAAAACCGCAGATAGCAACTGACTGACAACTGTCTGCTCACGGAATCTCCATGACCAGACTAAGTGCCCATCAGGAGTAACACAGCGGGGGTCCCTGCCTCTGAATGGGACTCCACTGGGTTAGTCCTTCCAGGCTGCATCCGTCTGGAAGAGATGCGCAGTGATGGAATCAGTCACTCTCTCTGCGCATCTCTAACAGATCGCACTGATTTTATTTTAACATAGGATTGAAACAGGGGGCCTCAGGAGCTGAACCGCAATATTTTCTGTCCTGGGGATCCCCTGCTAACTGAGTTACGGCTACAAGCGCTTTTGCCTATTCAAATACAGTAAAATACATTACAAATTAAAGTAATGTTTTATTTACCCCAGCGAGGATGAATGCATCTTCACCAACATGTAAGGGCCGATGCCCAACCATTAAAACACCATTAAAACACCAGTAATGCTAGGTAACTAAGGGGTTATTGGTGTTTTTAATGGGGTGAGTGAAGGGTGTAATGTAGTTTTCCCCAGGGAGGGTGGTTAGGCCTCTCGTAGCTGTAATCACTAAGGTAATGAAGGGGGTTAACCCCCTCCCAGCACGCTCCCAGTAGGCCTAACCACCCGCCACTCCAGGGCAACTACCTCCATCCCCTACCACCAGAGACAAATGGCTAATAGCACTTTTGCCCATTTGTGATGCAAAAAACAAATACACAATTAAATAAAATATTAAAATACAACAAGAAATACTAGCCAATACACCCATTGATTGACACTGTAGTTACCTATGCCCTCAATGGGAGCACAGATAACCACAATGGAAATTAATGGGGCACTCTACTACCCACCCCCTTGTCCCCCAACAACCCCCACCTCCCCCAACACATACAGTAATGGACAAAGTTCCTATTATCCAGATCTGAATAATGGCGCATTTGCCTATTAAAAAATAAAACATTATTCAGCCAGGGTATAGTACATAAAAGTTGTACTTGCCCCTGCCTGGATGAAGGCCACCCTCATCCTTCTGTTCCTCCGCGTGTTCAGTCTTCAAATTCACCTGCTTCCTGAGTTACAGGCCCCGGTATGGGGTTCCGGTATCTCCGTGAAGTTTAAATGTCCCGGTCACGAGATGCAGGAGAATTAAACTTGCTGCAGATACCGGGGCCTGTAACTCTGGAGCTAAAATCACATTCGTTTCAGCCCCGGGGACCACTTGCTTCCAGAGAACCCCTGCTTCAATCCGATGTTATTAAAATAAAAGCAGTATGATCGCCTGTTAGTGGTGCGCAGAGAGTGCAACTGATTCTGTCTACTTTTTACTGCACTTCTCTTCCAGACTGATGCAGCCTGGAAGGACTAACGCAGCGGGAGTCCCATTCAGAGTCTGGGATCCCCGCTGTGTTAATCCTTACTCTGGTCGTGGGGATTCCGCGAGAAGACAGTTGTCAGTCAGTTGCCTTCTGTGGTTTCCTGGCCAACTAGGAAGTATTAACACAGCGGAAGTCCAATTCAGAAGCAGGGACCTCCACGGTGTTGATCCAATTCCCCCCTGCTCTGCACTTGGCTGTGAACGCTTCACGTTTGGTCCGCGGTTCACCAGCACATGTCCTGGGGCAGGTTGGAGATACAACTTGCTGCATCTGTGCACGCACACACACACACACACACACACACACTGAAGTAAGGCACTCCTCTATATAGTTCCAACCCAGGTGCCACAGATGGAGTTTGTGCATCAATTCACAATTCAGCACTCTTGGGACTTCCATTGATGAACTATTTAATGTGATGATCACCACATTAAATAGTTCTTCAATGAAAGTCCCATATTCTCCAATGTGGATCAACTGTATTACGGTCCTGTGCTGGTGCCTGCTGCATTTGTAACTGTTAGCGGTCGGGACAAAGTTTTACACACAGGGAAATAAATGATGGCAAGTTCCATTATAAAGTAAACAAATATATACATTATAATGTCTTGCCAGATCATTGATTTGTTTTAAACAGCCTTTTCATGCATCTAAAATACGTTTTTGTAATCTTTTTAAAAGTCTAAAGACTTCTAGTTAATGATTTTATCATTTTGTTTTCAAGGTATGACTAAAGTTAAAGTGGGAAAAGAAGATTCATCATCAAATGAATTTGTAGAGAAAAGAAGGGCTGCATTAGAAAGGTAACGTGTGTTTTCTCCTTAATCAACAAACCATATTTCTTACTTAGCCTGGTGTACAAAATCCCAAGTATTATTTACAGTATAACGTTAATACTGTTATAGCAGTACCAAGGCAATTGCCAAAATGTCAGTTAGTGACACTTTGATACATCAAATGGTACCATTTGCAACAGTTACATCAAATGAATGGGAAAATGTGTTAATTCAAGTAGTCACAATGCACCTAATGGTTCATTTTGTAATGGGCCATAAAGTGGCTTGCTGAACAGTACCACTTAGTAAACCTGGACCTCCATATCTACGTTGGACCAACAACCAATAAAAGTTCAATAAAACAACAACCAATTTAACTTGTTCAAAAAAATGTACATGGTTTTGCTGGAAAAAGTTAAATAACATTTGAAACTCATTTACCTAACACATATTACCTTTTTAGTTACTGATCACTTTTTTTTTCTGCGCTAATGCTGGATAATATATTTTATACAGGCATAAATGCAATAGTATGCAATATTTTTAGTCGGGCCTTGAGGCTTTGTAATATCATGAATCTGTGGCAGTTGTTTGCAGTCAAAATGAGTTAACTAACCTTTACAAACATAATTTTGAGCACATATGATAACGAATGTAAAAATAGTATAAAAGGATTGATGTAAAACGGTGCAGAGTATATAATCCATGTCTTGCTTCATTCCTAGGATGTTAGTGTGTGTGTTCGTGTTGCCATCTGTCCAGTATTGAACTGGACTGTCTTGTATTTAGACACTCTGACCAGTAAAAAATGAGTAGTAATACTGGACATGTATGTGTCTGGTATTACCTCTCTGGACATGTGACCTGACCAACTTTGGGGGGCCGCAGGGAGAGAGCAGGGCTGTTTGCTAAGGGGCTGAGTAGCTTCCTCCATTCTAATTGGTTGCATTACCCAGCGGCAGGCAATCAGGAGGTGGTGTCAGGAGCCCGGGAGTGGGCCCAAAGAGGGGAGGAAACCGCATGGAGTAGAGTGTGTCTCGAGCACGTCGCACCTTTCACCATTGTGTCCAGTATTTTTGGAGAAGCCACCTGGCAACCCTAGTGTGTGTCTATATAGTGTCTCTGTCTTTCTTGTATTCTTACTCCTACACCTACGGTCTCTGTACGTTCTTCCTACCAACCAATTAGATTGTAAGCTCTTTGGAGCAGGGACACCTTTACCTAAATGTTACTTTTATGTTTGAAACACTTATTCTCCCCTTTTGTTTTTGTATTTGTTATTTATATGATTGTCCTGTATATTACTGCTGTGAAGCGCTATGTACATTAATGGCGCTATATGAAAAAAGACTCATACATTTTTTGATGTCCTGCACACTGCCTCCCTCTTGACTTGCAATAATAAATCACATTTAAAAATCCAAAACACAGAAATTTGAACATTGTTTGAAGTAAAACTATTTGTGATCCAGTTTTGTAATTGTTTATGCGCAGACATAATGTGCTACAGAGTAATGTTAGAGTATCAACTTAAGAAAGAAAAAGTTGCAACTGCAATGTTTCTTTTTTTTATTTTTAAACGTTTTATACTTATGGTTAATTTATTTTCAGTAAAATATGACTTTTTAAAACTCTAGATATCTACAGCGCACAGTCAAACATCCTACTCTATTGCAGGATCCAGATGTAAGACAGTTCTTAGAAAGCTCAGAGGTACCTTTCTTCTAATCTTAACCAAATTAGATTCTCTGTCATTTAATTACATTTTGATTTGTATATCGAAAAATATTATATACTGTATGCAGTTTAGTGAAAGGGCCCAATGGATACCTCCTATGGAAAGGTTTTTAAGTCGTTTGGTATTCTCTACTGATGGAGGGTGAAAATAAACCCCTCCTATTTTTAGTAATTGTTGCTTTTTTGAGTTGTTAGTTCTTGACATAGAAATGAATTATTGCATGATTGTGAACAGAACCCCATGGGTTTGTGACAGTGGGAGTTTCATTCCTTACTCAACCACTAACTCTGTTCATGGGGGTAAAAAACCTGATATTCCTTTTTATAGAAGCTTGCCTGACAAAGTACTGTGGTAAGGCTTATTCAGCTCTGAGACCTTTTCCCATTGACCTTTGACCAACAACAACTTTGTTCATCTAAATGTAAAGATGCCTATCAAGGGCAAATGAAAATTCTCTTTTTTATGTTTTCCGTTGGGACAGTGAAGGCAGTAAATCAGAAAAAATGTATTTACTATGTATTGAAATGTAGAAGAGTGGAGAAAACACAACATCCTTTTGTATTTGCTCTTCGGTGCCCTGTTAAAGCTCCAGCCTCTTAACCGGTTTGTTTGCCCTTATTTGTCATTCAATTGTAGCTGCCGAGAGCAGTTAGCACCCAGGCATTGAGCGGAGCAGGATTATTGAGGATGGTGAACAAGGCTGCCGAAGCTGTCAACAAAATGACAATCAAGATGAATGAATCGGATGCTGTAAGAGCGGATTTGTTTTTTTTTTTTGGGGAATTTTATAATGATGACTTAATGAGGATAAACAATTGCATTTTAAGCTTTTATACATGTTCAAAGTAAGATCATTTACTTATTGGCTCTGGTTCACTTTGTTCTGTTGACTGAATGTAAGCTTGTAAACCTAATATCACACCGTTTTTGTACCTTGATAAATTGACCTATTTTTTTTATGTTTTTGTTGCTAGTGGTTTGAAGAGAAGCAGCAGCAATTTGAGAATCTAGATCAGCAACTTAGGAAGCTGCATACCAGTGTTGAAACCTTGGTCTGCCACCGCAAAGGTTGGTGTTTTTCAGAGGGGACCTCAAAGATAGCTTTACAGTATTTGCAGAATCATTTCCAGATGTAGTTTTGATCATTAATTATTTTGCTGATTGAGAAGTAAGACTACTGAACTGACGATCCTTCCAAAAAGTTTTTTTTATTTGAACTTTTAAAACTATCCTTTAGATTCTAAGAAAAAACTGTTTTTAAATTGAAAAAGAACACATATTCAATTCATACTCTATACTAAGTAATGTGTTCATGTATACTTGCATGTTAATTGCTTACTAAAAAAAAAAAAATATATGGCTCTGGTACTCAAGCAATATGTAAGAACACTTGTGTTTAAACATTTTAAGCAATGTTAGCAGAATTTGAAAAAGGGTCAGAGCATGTCATTGGAAGCCAAGTGTTCCATATTATCCAGGGTCAATAAGCAAAATACAGTGATGCTGTGGACCATAATATTGCAATAGCCAGAAGAGATTAGAACAAAATAAATGGAGAGCAATGTGTTTTCATTGATGGTTGCCATTGCCTTGGAGATGTGTGTTTACATATCTGTTATCTCCTTGGCAATTATGAACCAAAGCTGTTAGATTCTTTGAGACAAAACCAGACTCTTTTAATAAAGGGAATGGGGCAAGTTAGGCCACTCATCGCTAATTACATGAAGGCAAAAACATGAATATTTATAAAATACTGAATGTTTGTTTTTGTTTTTATTCAAAAGGAAGCATACTGTGTAAGTAAGTTGGTGTCTTACATGCCCTAAATGTATTTGAGTTCCCTCCTGAGTGTGCAAAGAAGATTTACACAAATCCTTACATTTGTTGATTTTGCCTTTTGTACTTCACTACTGTTACTTATGTTGTAGCACTCTGAAAATGTATTGTATACAATTTAGGTTTTTGATAGGCATATACAATTACTGACGCAGAGACATACAGTAATGGATATTTTTTTTATTCCACCTTGAAAGTTTTCCTCTTCGTGTTGCACGAAAAAAACACAACTTCCATTAATGGCAAAACAATTGTTTGAACTAGAATGTATCATTTAGAATAAAATAATAGCGTAGTGCTGGTAGTGAGCATTGGTTATCACATTTTTATTTATGAAATAAGTGGTGTGGTGTTTATAGTCTGTACCTTGTGATGGTATTAGAGGTTGGGCTGTGCATCTGACTTAACATTCATTCATTTACAGAGCTTTCAGCCAACACCGCTGCATTTGCAAAGAGTGCTGCTATGTTAGGCAATTCTGAGGATCACACCGCCCTGTCCCGAGCCTTGTCTCAGCTTGCAGAGGTAGAAGAAAAGATTGACCAGCTACATCAGGAGCAGGCCTTTGCTGACTTTTATGTGTTTACAGAACTTCTAAGTGACTACATCCGACTTATTGCTGCTGTAAAAGTAAGTCTCATGTAAATCTGGCTACAGTTATTAGTGTACCTTCTATTAAACCTTGGTCTTGGTGGGAGCTTGAAGCATTATATAATCTAATTCTAGACATACTGTATGGCAATACATTTTACATAAATTAAACTTTTCTCTAGCATTTTTGTAGTGAAAGTTGTTTGCTGTTGTGCCCAATTGATTTTTAAACCTACAAGCACCTTAATGGGTAAGAATGGAGACAAGGTGAAGAAGATTTTAAGAGAAAGTACTGCTGTAGCAAAAATATCCATTGAAATGTTTAGATAAATCATTAAGGGATGGATCAAAGGAGTGGTTCAATGAGTAAAGATACTGACTAGCACATACTGTAGTCTGAATCGGGAACCTGGTTCAATTCCCGGTGTCGGCTCCTTGTGACCTTGGGCAAGTCACTTTATCACTCTGTACCTCAGGCACCAAAAAACATAGATTGTAAGCTCTATGGGGCAGGGACTGTTGCTGCAAAATAACTCTGTAAAGCGCTATGTAAAACTAGCAGCGCTATACAATAACAAACTATTAATCAATAAAATGCATGGCTAATCTAGGAAAAAGTAGTTTTTGTGAAGAACTAATGAAATCTGTATTTTTTTCTTTATACTGTAGCATGAATGTGATCTGTTTCAATCTTGCATCCACAGGGTGTTTTTGACCAGAGAATGAAGTGCTGGCAAAAATGGCAAGATGCTCAGGTTAATTTGCAGAAGAAGCGTGAGGCAGAAGCAAAGATTCAGATCTCCAACAAACCTGAAAAACTTCAGCAGGCTAAAGATGAAATAAGAGAGGTAGCTGCAATATTACAGCATTATCATTTATTTTTTTTAGCATGTCTGTTTTTGGCAATTATTTTCAATAAGTTTTGTTGAAATATTTATATAATGTATTAAACATTCCTGCCTATTTAAATCCCTAGCTAGTTTGAACCCATTTAGTGACAGAGTGGCTTGCAGCACCTTTTCCAGCACTAAAGTGATTGTACTTGCTTAACATTATCGTTTTACTAGTGGGTAATGAAAATATCAAGCAAAATAGCACCAGCAATACATCCTTTTAATTCTATGAATTATCCACAACTTTTTTGTTTTTTAAATTCTTGTTTAAGAAAATATGCTTAGGAACTGGAGTGATTGAAAGTTGTATTTGGTACACCTATCAATTAAAGCCATTTATTGTAGGTTACTGTAGTAATGTAAGCAGTATTGACTTGTGGCTGTGGTTTAAAGTTAATAAACTGGATGTTTAATTGCTGATGCTATTTTACATTAAATGAATCTAAAAATGAATACATTTAGTATTGTATGATGAGTCTATATGCTATACTGTATTGGGGTGCAAAAAATGTCAAAGAAAAAATACCTTTAACTGATTATTTTTCCCCCCCATGCTTCACTAAGGAGATTGAAGAGGTACTGTAGGACATTACATACATATAAATCTAATTACACTGGATACTTGTGTCTTATGTATAGCATAGTCACGACGGTAAATTCCGTTATCTTCTGGAGTCCTTTTTAGTATACAATGATTTATCTATTTAATAGAAAAATTTAATTTTTTTTTTTTATATGGCTACCTGGTGTTTTTTGTTTTTAATAGCCTACATTTTAAAAGCAACACAAGTTTGTGTAATTGTGAATGCTAATTGTCTTGACCAATTTTTAAATGGTTTTTCCTATATAATGATTTGGCAAAATTGAAAAATATTAAACCATGAAGTGGCTTATTCTATACCCGCCAAAGTGGCTGATCGGGCAGGCTGCTTTCGGCAGAAATTCACCATTAGAGTAATTGCCCGATTGTCCACTCCTGTGTATATAGAATAAACCCCAAGTTATTAAAAATGTTGATGTAGTCAATTATTTTTTGTTCAGATCAAGGACATTTACTTTCTGCATGGCTTTCAAGAAAACATGCTCGCTGCATAATGCACGTTACACTTTTCAATTCTGGACACCTATATCCCACACAACTGATTTTTCCTTCTGAAAATAAGTTAGCTATTATCTCAGAAGACATTCTTGAGGTCTTCTCTTTGTACTCTAGGCCTGCTCTCGCTGCACCATCTAATCAACAGGAACCCAAAATGCTTTTCAGAAAGATTCATTTTTTTTTCTTCTCCCTGTAAAAACGATCTGGGTTGAGGTTTTAACACAATCTATGCTTTTTTTTTTTTTAATACAGGATTGAAGCAGGAGGTCTCTGCAGCGTAACCACATTAATGCTCTGGGGACCCCCTGCTTTCAGAGACACATACCTCCATAGTAGGGGCCGGTTGCCGCTCCAGGATTCACATTATGGCGAATTTGCCTTTGGTTCAATAGGAATCCGGGACGTCACCTGGTGCGGCTTCCTATTGGCCTATGTGACGTGGGAGCTTTAAAATGTAGAAAACTGTAGTGATACTCTGGAAGCGGGGGGGTCCTAGGAGCTGAAATTAACAGGGTTCAGCGCCAGAGACCCCCTGTTTAAACCATTTATTAAACTGAAGGGGAACAAAAGGCATGGATTGCTCCATTAAGCGACTGACCACATTGCATCACATCATGCTTTACTCTCTTACTGTCCTTTCTTTTATTTGTGGTGTTCCTCTGATCACACTGTCTGTTTTACACTTTCCTTACCCAAAACCTATCCTTCTTTAGGAAGCGATTGTGGAAGACTTATAGTGCTGCTCATATAAAAGCCCAGTGTATCATACAAAAGAGAACCATCACTACTAACATAGTATTCACTCCTGTAACACTGCAGTGTAAACACCATTTACATATTGAGGTCCTGATTTTTTTTTTTTTTTTTTTTTATGTTAATGAGAGAAAATAAAATCTGCGTTTGGCAAGTGAAACTTAAACCAGAATTATGGAATTGTAGGCTTTGTAAACTTCTATACACAAACACTAAAACCTTCTTTAGAATATAAGCCTTCAAAAGTTTATGTATTCAGTAAGTGGGATTCCCATTGAATATAGACTGGAATTCTAAACACAAAGGACAATTGAAGCTCTGAACTGGAAGAACACTAAGGCTTATTATGCAGGGTCTGAATATTTTTAAAGAAAATATTCTCGTTTAGATAATGACTATTAATTACATTTAAAGGGTTTAATATAATTCCACATGGAACAAGAAATTCGTTTTACCACGTGTGAACGCTCTATACATTGCCTTTCATATCACTTTTTTTGTTCTATGAATAAAGCGGAACCAAAATACCTCTGGTTTCATTGGGGAATAGATTAAATAGCAAGGTGCTGCTGGTTCCTCTGAAACAAATGGGGTAAAATGCCTCAATATACCTTTCTTTACTACTATATAGGGCTGACCCTCTTGTCACATAAGAAAGCGTAGTGCCTATTTATACTATTTGCTGGGCTTGGCACACTGCCCCCATAACTTCCCCCATTTTAGAAACAGATGTCCAAAGGTCAGCAAACAATTTCCCAGACTAGTTTGGAACATGTTTGGCAATAGGGAGAAGGAGGGACTTGTGACAGGCCATTTACTTCAAATACCCATGTATGTTCAAGGCCCTATGCTAGCTTCTTGTGATTTCAGGCAAGTTGCTTTTTTCTCTTTCTGCTCTAGCATTGTGTATACTTCTTCGATATACAAAACGAAATTGTATTCAAAACGAAGAGTATGTATGTACTGCAGTATTAGGTGATACCTTTTTTTTTTATTTGGACTAACAATTTGTCACAGGACAAGCTTTCGAAAGTTCTCCTCTTCCTTAGGTCAGTGATACTGATTAACAAAGGAAGCTATGGCTAAAGCAGGGGTTAGGAGAGCAGGGGAAAAAAACAGATGTACTGTAGGTAAGGTGAGGAAGTGGTGTTTGAAGACATTGGAAGGGTGACAATGGACAGCATGGAGGGGGAAAGGGATGCTGTTGGGGGAGGGGGGTGGGAGGTGCGGATAAGAACATTGGCAGAGAGGCAGGCAGGATGATTACAAACAATTGTGATAGTGTGTGAGAAACTCCATATCCACATTGGCCTCTTGTTTTGGTGTCAGTCTTATCATTCTGAGTTCAAATGTTTTCCGTTCTTGGGTTAATAAGTGTTTGTTTTTTTTGTTTTTTGTTTTTCCCCTCCCCTGCTTTCCTAACCCCTGCTTTAGCCATAGGTTCCTTTGTTAACCAGTATCACTGACCTGAGGAAGAGAGAAACTCTTAAAAGCTTGTCCTATGACATAAATTGTTAGTCCAAATAAAAAAAGGTATCGCCTAATACTGAAGTACTAATTTATTCTGCACTATCGCAACTGGACTAAAACGGCTATTTCCGTGTTATAGATCTATCTATATATTGCACTCCGGTAGTAGAAAATAGGCTGGTGTGCTTGTCCCGTATAGAGTAATATAAAATAAACGTTACCTGTAGGTAGTTAAGAGGCAGCACTCAGAAATGTTTGTTCAAAAAAAGAAGTGTATTGATGAACAGTGGCACATAAATACAACGTTTCGGTCCCACAGAGGGGCCACTCCCTTGAAGGTCCCTCTATGGGACCGAAACATTGGATCTATGTGCCACTGTTCATCAATACACTTATTTTTTTTGAACAAACATTTCTGAGTGCTGCCTCTTGGTTACTTGCAGGTAACGTATGTATATTATTTTTTTATTTTTTCCCCCAAACATATTTTTTTTTTTTTTAACTCCAGCTTTTGCCCAATCTAGGCAGATACTCATTCCGAACAATGGCCAAAGTCCACATTAATAACTTATCTGCCAGGTATTTCTTGTGTTCTTGTGTAGTTCAAAATTTGTGTACCCCTGTATTAGTCCTAGAGAAAAGCAGATTCGATGTATGTGATACCTTTTTAATGGACCAACATCTTCATACATTAGATAAAATTATGGTGTACATTTTTAAGACCTCACACAATCCAATTGGAAGAAAACCCTATGGATTTTGAGAGCGCCCAATGCCATTTACATTCCTGTAACTTTATATTCTTTATATTCTTGAGTAAGTTTTGAACATTTTTTAAATTCAAATTTTCTTGCCGTAGCATGTACTATTTACCAACTATCCTAATCTTCATTTACCTCTAAGTAATTTAATTTACCTCTTACAGCTACTCCCCCATATCTGTTATGATGTTAATACGTGTTTTATGAATACAGGAGTTTGCACCATAAATGGCCAATTGTTCAGTCAGAGTAGTTAATAAATATTAACTAAACCTTGATAATGCACAAATGCAAACATTTGGTGTACTATTATGTAACAGCAACATTAAACGCTATTAATGTATTTATATTTTGTCAGTGGGAGGCGAAAGTTCAACAAGGCGAGAGAGATTTTGAGCAGATGTCCAAAACCATTCGCAAGGAAGTAGGAAGATTTGAGGCATGTATCCCATCCACTTTGAAGAATGTTTCTAATCTGTCACGTCTGATTACTATCGGCTATTATTGCTTTGCACATTTACGTTTGTGATTTAACTCCAGTTTGTTTCTTTAGCAATGCCATTAATAAAATAAAACTTTTTTTTTTGTTGCTATAGAAAGAACGAGTGAAAGACTTCAAAACTGTTATTATCAAGTACTTAGAATCTTTAGTACAAACGCAACAACAGGTATGCATAATCTTGGTGGGAGGTTGATTCATAATGTAACTTTTGTTTGCAGATTTGGTTCGAGTCACAATAACAAAAATCAAATTATATTATGCATGTTGTATTGTTAGTGGATATTAAGTGCTTATACATGACTAAGCAAGAATGCTGTCGCAATTCCAGAATTGGTTTCTAATCTTTCTTGAAAGTTTGAAAATAAAGGCCCTTTGAGTGTCTCCAAATTATATGTGCCAGTCATCAGAAACAAAAATGTATGGCTTATGAAGGGACACCAATTCCAATAGGTATTATTTCATCCAAGTCCACTTGTTGGTTTTCCAGATATTTTTCATTCTGTTTTCACAGAAGTACCTGTGTACCCCAAATCTCTTCTGTCCCAGCTATCAAAAGACCAGAACTTCATGTCAATTTTTTTTTTAACTTAACAGTCCCACACATGCAGTAGTTATGGGGTGGGTTTACATAAGGATGCTTTTTATTAAAGTCCTGTATTGTTAAAAAAAAAAATACCTGTATGCTTTGGAGCATGTGTTGGTAAAGGGAGGGATAGTCTGCATCCAATATTCTCTCCCACCCACCCCCTCCCTATAACATGTTTTCTAACCTTCCTTCTCCAGCAATAGTATGGTCTCAATAGGTGTATGATTAAAGCCCTTTTAATTATGTATTGCTCAATGACGTGTTCACTTTTTTTCCCTTAGCTCATAAAGTACTGGGAAGCTTTTCTACCCGAAGCCAAAGCAATCGCCTAGAATGAAGAATATTTAATGTCCCAACTCCTCAATTGATGTTCACTCCATTCCACAACAAAATCATGTCTGAAATCAAAGAAAATATCAAGATAAACCACTCTATATTTTATTAACATGTGGCTTCTTTTTATATAAGATTGCATTTTAATAACAATGCTGCATGTCCTGACTCATTCCAATGGACTGTGGCATGATATTCTGCAATATTTTGCTGAATTGAACACTAACGTGTCTTACTATTTTGCATTTGATAAGTGCAGAAGAAGGCGAGGAAGTTTTATTTTAATGAGTATTTTTCCTTAAATCTGTTCTGTCAAATGATATTTACCTTCTCTTTATGAAGCAGATTATTGTTGCATTTATAAATGTTCACTTCCACATTCCTGTACAGATATTATGATTTTGTGATTATTATAATAAAGGTATATACCTTGTGAAATGTTCACTTATGTGTCTCCATTATCTTTGTATTGGTTGAAGTATTTCTAAGACTGGAATCCTTTTGTAGGAAGATTTTAACAGTTTCCCCCTCTGTTCGTTGCATTTTACGTGATTGTTTACAATTGCTAACCCTTTTCACCTAATTCTTTCAAAATACCTGCAGAAATGTCAGCATTTCATAATTTTTTTTTTTAAATACATGGAATATTATGTTAGGTTTGTTTATATTTTGAGTGCTCTCCTCAAAGGCAATAGTTTGCTTAATTATGCACTCATTTGTGGAGGTCGAGGATAAGCTGGGAGGTAGGGACGTACAGTGTGGGCTACTAGTATTGCAGATTAAAAGTTATAACATTGTAAATGGCTAGGAAGGGTGTGTGTGTGTGTGTGTGTGTGTGTGTGTGTGTGTGTGTGTGTGTGTTTTAGTTGTAAACCTACATACACTGATACAGCAAAACTATTCACTTGTTGCTCAGATGTACTAAACTTCTACTTATTTTTAAACTTTATGTAATCATATTTGATACTATAAAATATCCGAATGGTGTGGCACTAAGAGCAGTCGGGGCAATCGGAATATATTGCTGTAGTGATAGCTGAATTCAATTGCTGATACTGCTGTAACCCGCCCCCACTGAAGGCCTCATTTGAAACCCACTATTCCGAATGCTACATCACTGAGGAAGCACACATACAGGGTGAAGACAGTCCACAAGGAAGGGTAGTTCAGGTGAAAAAACGACTCGTATGTACATGTTCAATTTTTTTTTTGTAGAGTACATATATTCATTAGCAAGATCATGGAGAAGTTACATAATGGTCCATGGTATGAAGCTGCAGAGAAGGTTATGTTGGAACATTAATAATGTCTTCAGTTCATATTGTAGCATGAAACAATCACCTGGTGGTACAGGTTGTGCATACAGACATTAAAATATGCAGTAGGGTTACCATATTTGGTCCCAGACCTGTCTGGATTTTTAATTGAAGGTTGCTGTCCGGGAGGAATTTGTTAATAACTAAATGTCCGGTAACGCCGACCGTGTAAGTGATGCGTAATCTGCTTTGGTGTCCTCTTTTGAATGGTTTTATGGTAACCCTATATTACGTAACCAGTAGCACATTTATCACAATAGGTGTAAAGGAATCAAACAATTCTTCTACCACTGCTTTTTGTAAATCCACACGTACACACTTCTATTGATACAAAGCCTTCATACTAAATGCAATATAATGCAAGGAATCATTTATTTTTTAAGTAAATACAGTGTCGCGGGAGACCAGGTTTATTAACGCCTTTTTTGTTTTATACTGGGATCATTGATTGAGCAAACCAAGGAGGTAAAATAAATTGTGTATGTCTTTTCCTGAAATAAATTACAATGTAACACAATTTGCACAGTTAACACATTTACTGGGAACGGGGCTAACGAATAAACTTGTCCTTTAAACGAAATTTGCAAAAATGACCTCTGTAGCAGCCCTTTCCAATGACTGGTAGGTACTCACGAAAGTCCTGGAACTGATTTCGGCATGCAATGCCAGACGCAACCGCTACGTTCTTCAGAAGTGGGACATAGAAGAATTCTCGAGTCAAAATCTTTGAAGCCGGCTCACGTATATTCAGTACAGAGCATCTTTGAATTTGCTGCTGATGGTTTGGCGTTTGGAATCTGCGCTCCCCATTGGCTGCAAGGTTTCTTATGGGTTTCTGGGTCCCATTCACAAACCTCTACAGCCTATCAGAGTGTGGGAATTCTCCTGTCACCCAATCACCGATTTGCCAGTATTGCCAAGCCGGGTGGGCACACAACTGCAGTACCCCTCCTGTTCTAACACCTTGGCATCCCTGAGGCTTTCAAGTCCTGACTCTGCACAAACCCATAAGCTGGGTGGGTACTTTTTTTTATTTCCCCCTCTAGTTCTGCAAAGGGGCATGCGCCAACCTGGCACCTCTGCCTCTGTATACTGAGCCCACCCGCTGTCCAGGCTCCACAGTCTGGGCTCTAGCAAATGGTGGCCGGATAGCCCTGTGTTGGCCTAGGATGTGGGTACTCAAGCCGAACTGCAGTACCCCTCCTGTTCTAACACCTTGGCATCCCTGAGGCTTTCAAGTCAGGACATAGACCCGTAACCATCTGGTCCCTCGGAATCCATGACTTGGATATCCCACAGTTCATTTACAGGTTCAGTGCATATACCTATTACATATAACTCTTTTAATAAAAGGTACTGTGTCCTGTCTTCTGTGTGATAAAATATATAAATCCCTGTTCTGGTGTTGGGGATGGAATGAGAGTATATATTGCTTACACTCACTAGCCTCATTCTTGGCACACTTTAGAAATGACTTTTAAAACTTTTACACACAAGGACCTCAACACACGGCACAGGGGTAACCAAGGTGGCTGAACCTTCATTAGTGAGCCTGGTTAACTCCTTCACCGTCACATACAGGCCTCCACTTAATGGGGCATCGCAATACTTTAGTCAGTTTGAGAACATCTACAATTGAATACAATTTTGTTACGTGACAGGCAAAGCCAGAATTATTACAATGTGCCAACATTCTGTAGGGCTGTATAATAGGGTTGGAGGATGAAAAGAAATAAGGAGCTTTCCTTCTATAGGGAAGAGTTAGTGGAAAGCTAAGGTACAGGGGTGTACATTAAATGAACAGAGGTTATATATTGTTTTGACATTTCATGGACAGTTAGTGCTAATTATGTGAATTATAACAGAGCTTCTCTATCATCAGCCAATGGTTGGCACCTTTTGGGGAGATTTGTGTGGTCTCATAATCAGAAGTTTTAAGGTGAAGTGATAGTGGCTGGAAGCAAACAGATCCTCCCAGCAAAAATGGAGGGGGGGGAGGAGGTGATGATCAACAGTTTTTTCCAGCTGTGTCGATTAAATGAATCCTGTCCATGCAGGAATGCAAATACTTTTTCCCAAGCAACTTGGGGAAGAGTTCTGTGGCTTCTGCTGAATACCAGTTTTTGCTGTAAAACAAGATCAACAAATGCTCCATTGTTTCCTTTTATCTGATCCATTTAAATGCATCTTTGTACACATTATCCCCTCCTAATTAAAAATATCAAAAAGGGTTTGACTTATTAGACCCCTTTCCCAATATTGTGGTCACAGAGAATTGTATCTGCATAGATGAATGTATTAGCAAGAATGCTATACCTTTTTCAAGTACTCACAATCTTTATAAATAAATGTTTGTAATCAAAGACCTGCAAAGGTCACTCACGTTTCATATGGAATGGTAGGAAACATAGAATCAACCATGGTAAAACACTTAACATTGGAAGGCCTTGCACTTGTGGACAGAGATACTATAGAGACTAAGCTCCCTAATCTACTGGTCACTACCCAAGTTCTCATTCCCTAGATGATGTTTGAGAAAGTCTATAAAAATAGTACACTCAATCCCGTAAAACCTTTCTACTTACCCCTACCATCATGAAGGGCATCCTCATCAGCATACTGCAGGGCCATGTCCTCCATTGTCAGAAATAATACAAGTAAAAATCAAATCCAATGGCCCCAAACCCCTTAATCACCGTAGCGGTTAATAACCGCTATAGTAATTAAGGGGTTAACCCACCCTCCCTCGCTACCAACCCTGGAGGCCTAACCACCCATCCTGGACCCACTATATCCATTGAATGGCATAGTGATACATCATACCCATATAATATGGACATGTTAAGCCACTATAGCACTCAATGCTCAATCACTTTAAAGGATGATGTCACATCCTTTTGAACTAAGGTAACCTATCACATGGTACAGTAACCAATGGGATTGTCTTCAATGCTTAATGCACCTGGAATGACTAAGGGTCTGTGTTTCAGCCAGTTTATCAGGGCTAAACGGATCATTAGTACTATTGAGAAATTACAACATGGTTTATACGGCATCTTTACACAGTTTCAAGAGAGAGATGGAAAGTGCAAGAATGCGAGAGACACACTTTAACTCATAACTCATAACATAACTCATAATTAAACAAACCAGTAAGACCACATTCTGTACCATTTGTATCTACTACATTGAGTAGTCATGGAAAGAAAGTTTTCCACAAGCACTGAGGGCTTCTCTCCAGCGATGAGACCCTTAAGGAGGACCTTAGATGCCCCTCCCCTTTTCTCTTATAAAAAGGGGTAAGAACCTTAAGGACTCTCTAGTCAAGGCTGATTTGGATAGTAGAGCCTCCGTAAAGACATTTTTAGGGCAACACAAGTTTGGGAGCATGAACAACACCGGAAGGTACCAATGTGGTAGTGTTCAAGAGGGTTGTCATTTTAATTCAATAGTTTCATGTGGGCAATCTAATTACCTAAAGAACTGTATAGCTGCCAGTCAATTCGTTCTCCATGTATTGATCGGCAAAATTTGGCGACATATTTAGATATGGGGAATGTATTTCATCTGCTTCTGTCAGTCAGTGGAAGATCATGAATATTCATGAGCCTCCCCGTGACGCGTGCTCGCTCCCGATCCCATCACGTGGTGCAGTAGGAGAAGCAGGAGGCAAAGAGTGTCTTGATCTCACTGAGTTAAGGTTTTTCCCTTCTGTGTATCCCTCCTTGTATTGTATGTCTTTGTATAAATATATGGGGGTGGGTGGCGCCGGCAAGGGGAACAACTTTGGAGGTGTTTGGAGGGGGGGGGGAGCTCTGGGTGAGTGGCGCCAGCAAGGGGGGCTATTTTGGAGGTGTTTGGAGGGAGGGGGGCTCGGGGGGAGTGGCGCCAGCAAGGGGGACTAACAGAATGGTGTGTTTGGGGGGTGGGAACGGGACAGCGGAGGTCACACAAACACCCACCCACCCCCACCCACTCCCCCAGTCACTCCCACCCCCCATCACTCCCACCCCCCCCAGTCACTCCCACCCACTCCCACTCCCCCAGTCACACCCACCCACTCCCACTCCCCCAGTCACACCCACCCACTCCCACAGTCACTCCCACCCCCCCAGTCACTCCCAGTCACTCCCACCCCCCCAGTCACTCCCAGTCACTCCCACCCCCCCAGTCACTCCCAGTCACTCCCACCCCCCCAGTCATTCCCACCCACTCCCACCCCCCCAGTCACTCCCACCCACTCCCCCAGTCACTCCCACCCCTCCAGTCACTCCCACCCCCTCCAGTCACAGCCCACCCGCTCCCACCCCCCGTCACTCCCACCCACTCCCACCCCCTCCAGTCACTCCCCCTCTCTGTGACCCCCCTCTCCCTCTGTGTCCCCCCCTCTCCCTTTGTGTCCCCCCCTCTCCCTTTGTGTCCCCCCCTCTCCCTCTCTGTGCCCCCCCCTCTCCCTCTCTGTGTCCCCCCCCCTCTCCCTCTGTGTCCCCCCCTCTCCCTCTCTGTGTCCCCCCCTCTCCCTCTAATTCACATCTCATTTTTTTTCTAAATTAGTGACTTATACACACACACACACACACACACACACACACACACACACACACACACACACACACACACACACACACACACACACACACACACACACACACACACACACACAAAACAAAGACGGATTGTAGTGAAGTATAAAAGTAATACAATAAATAAACCGTTCTCATAAAGGTTTTTTGTTATTGTTCTTACTAGGAATTGATTCAATTTCTTTTTTTTTTTACAAGGCAAAGAGTGTCTTGATCTCACTGAGTTAAGGTTTTTCCCTTCTGTGTATCCCTCCTTGTATTGTATGTCTTTAAATAAATATATGGGGGTGAGTGGCGCCGGCAAGAGGGGCTATTTTGGAGGTGTTTGGAGGGAGGGGGGCTCGGGGGGAGTGGCGCCAGCAAGGGGGACTAACACAATGGTGTGTTTGGGGGGTGGGAGCGGGACAGCTTCGCACCTCCCCCGGCATTTAATTTACATGCCTGGGGGCTCTGCAACCACGCACCCCCCTTAGAAAATCCCACGCCCCCCCCCCCCCCCCTAGAAAATCCCGCGCCCCCCAGTTTGCGCTCCGCTGCACTAGGGTTTCATCTGCCATAACAGAGGCCTAACTGCAACGTTTGTACTGTATCACTTGTTCCCTTTCATTCTCAAGGACTTTTTTAAAATGTGCCTGCTATTTTTGCTAGCTGATTTTACCACCAGTAACCATCACTGTGATTTTGTTTTCAGACGGGTTTATTGATTTCATACCCAGATCTGATTTTTTACATTTATACATTATACTTCGTTTAATAAATGTTTAATTCTGTTGCCTACCTTATTTTAGCACCCCCCACCCCCAAACTTCACTGCAATAAATAGGAGGCGATTAGAACTTCTCCCTCAGATCCCAGGAGGAGAGCCAGAAGAGGGGTCTCACCTGTACATATTCAAATACACAGTTATGTAAGAAGGTAGTCGCCCCTAGAAATGTAGCAGTCTGGAGTACAGACTCCCAAGACTCCCAAGCAGGGACCCAGAAGGTATAAGAAGAGTATGTAATATGATGACTGAGCTATCTTGTATGACTAATCAACTACCCGAACTGTTCTAAGCATACACCTCTCCAGGAATGTAGTAATGCACCTGGGGAAGTTGTTCTTCCTCAAACACTTTAAACCTGTCCTGTTTGGTAACTATAAAGTTCCTGGCGCCCATTTTTTCTACCTCAACACCCAGCTGCATGGACCCAGCACCCTGACAAGGTAATACACTGTACAGGCCAAATCTAGGGACTATTAAATATGAGCTATATTCCTTTTTATTGTGTGGGGACATGCTCGGCCTGAGGCACTATTATATCCCCGCACAGATGGTAAGCCCCTTTTATTTTGGCACCATGTGCAGCCTTATTAGCATACAGAGTGGGGACCTTGCCCTATATAATAATAATAATAATAATAATAATAATAATATAACTGATTGGCTATGTCTATGTCAAACACACAGCACAAAACTCGTCCTATGATGCTGTGGCTGGGTCACCGTTAATTTGGTGCAGATTGCAAGGCTTTCTATGTAGCCTGGGGACTGCCCAGAGTTCCGGCCTACGCGACTTAAAATGTACATCTATTGGGCACTCACAGGGTTAATAGCTGTGCAAATTAAGAACCCAAATGCGTACGGGCAGCTGCTTTTAAAATACTTTTTACGAACATACATTTCTATATTTTCAAAATAGTCATCTGTGCGAGTATATCACAAGCAGATTTGTCATCAGGATGCGAAAATGTTGATGCAATCTTGTCGAACAGAAACAATATTGGACTTAAGCTTTCATGGCTACTGCAGTTTCACTTAGGTGCTGACCCCTCAAATTAGAGCCACCTAAATAGCAGAGACAAAGACAGTGGTAGTAGAATACAAATGAGTTCACAGCGTTACAACAATTTGTAACCCCGAAAAAATGCTCGCCAGCCAGATAGAAAAAAACCCGTCAACAGCAACACTTTTATGTTCTGGAAAGTGTAGAGAGGCGATCCTCACCAACCACCTTCCAGCTGACCTCCCTGACCAACCGTGCTGCGGAAAGCTTCCTCAAAATGGTGTCCCCTTGTGGCTGCTTAGGTCCAACAGCATAGCTGGCATCCAACTTTTCTACCTCTGCCGTTTTGATGGTTAAAAAAAAATAATCATTTATACAATTTACCGTAATGTTTTTTTTTCTGGAATCATGGCATAGTGCACCGTAGGGTGAAGACCATCCTTTAGTAGGACAGGAAATTAAATTGTGCAGGTAGTCTTCACAAATGACCCCTCCTACTACCTGCAGATAGTCTTTGGTATCTCCCATAGCTGAAAAATACAACTGATATATATCAGACAGTTACCTTCCTATGTACCCACTGCCATATGGTTCCAAGAAAAGAAAAGGACGGTAAGCTCTTTACATTTTCTCTTCTCCTCTTCCACATGGCAGTGGGCACCGTGGGGACATAACCAAGCAACAAAATAGGGGAGGGCAATAATAAACAACACCAATATCAGTTTCCACACATTTATTTTGTTATTAGAGACTGAAGTACTTTGCGACCAAAGCTTGCGTCAGCTGACGCCTGAATGTCCAGCCTATAGTATTTCACAAACGTGTTAAATGATGACCATATGGCTGCCTTGCAGATTTCTGCAGGTGATGCCTGCGCTTTGAACGCCCATGATGTGCGCATGGCCCTTGTTGATTTTAGCCTTTAAGGCAGATTTTGTCCTTTGTGTTCATACGCTTTCCTTATGCAAGACACAATCCATCTGGATATTGTTGCCTTGGACGTTGCTTGCCCAGTCCTGGGTCCTTCTGGAAGGATAAACAACCTATCCGACTTTCTAATACCTTGCACCCGATTGATATAGGTTTCCAACAACAACACATCGAGATTGTGTAATACTTTCGCCTTCTTATTACACGGTTTGGGGCAAAATGATGGAATTACAATTTCTTGGTTCATGTGAAATTGGGATACCACTTTAGGAAAAAAATGGTAAACTGGTTGCATGACTGACTTATCCTGGTGAATGACAAGGAACGGTTCTTTGCAAGATAGAGCTTGTAATTCTCCCACTCTCCTTGCTGACATTATAGCTATGAGGAACACTATCTTCCATGACAATAGTATCAAAGGTATTTGATCTATGGGTTCAAAAGGGTGTACTGTGAGAACATCCAGAACCAGTAATAGGT